>NC_142784.1:30748482-30912232 GCF_988280905.1 Pimephales promelas
AAGGTCATCCCAGCATTAACCAGGTAAACTACACACACGCATGCTTAGCGCTTTCTTCTTGAATGCATGAACATGCATGTGCACAGATTAACCGGCCCTGCTTAAAAACTAAAATGCACAATCATTTACAAGCTGGTCCAGACATTCTACATGCAGGTTGGGCTGGCTAACCAACAAAACTTGCACGTTAAAACAAACTAGCATCCCATGCACAGAACATGCATCAAAGAGCCTGGTCACTTCATGTGATTTTACTGATCAGATAGCTTATTTTACTTGTTAGAACATGGTACACTTGTCCACATAAATGTGTGTCTCCACAAAATTCAGTCAACGCCAATAAAAGCAACAGATATCAACTGCATTATATCATCAGCTAATTTCAAGAGAGTGGCATCAACACTGGTAAGATAATTTAGTCTCACAATTTAGAACAGCTAATGACTTATTTAGACCAGCTAATGACCAATTTTAGACTAGCTCAAGACTGATTTAGACCAGCTCATGACCAGTTTAGACCAGCTAGTGACTTTAGAACAGCTCATGATCAGATTAGACCAACTCACGACCCATTTATACCAGTTTAGACCAGCTAGACCAGATCATGACCAGTTTAGACCAGCTAGTGACTGGTTTAGACCACCTCATGATCAACTCATGACCAGATCATGACCAGTTTAGACCAGCTCAAGACAGATTTAGACCAGGTCAAGACCAATTTAGACCAGCTCATGACTAGTTTAGATCAACTCATGGCCCATTTATACCAGTTTAGAACAGCTCATGACCCATTTAGACCAGATCATTGTCAATTTAGACCAGCTAGTGACTGGTTTATACCAACTCATGACTCATTTAGACCAGATCATGACCAATTTAGACCAGGTAGTGACTGGTTTAGACCAATTTATGATCAGCTCATGACCAGATTATGACCAAATTAGACCAGCTAGTGACTGGTTTAGAACAGCTTATGATCAGCTCATGAGCAGTTTTGACCAGTTAAGTGACTGGTTTAGACCAGCTCATGATCAACTCATGACCAGATCATGACCAGTTTAGACCAGCTAGTGACTGGTTTAGACCAGCTTATGATCAGCTCATGGCCAGTTTAGACCAGCTATTGACTGGTTTAGACCAGCTTATGATCAGCTCATGACCAGTTTAGACCAGCTAGTGACTGGTTTAGACCAGCTTATGATCAGCTCATGGCCAGTTAGACCAGCTATTGACTGGTTTAGACCAGCTTATGATCAGCTCATGACCAGTTTAGACCAGCTAGTGACTGGTTTAGACCAGCTTATTATCAGCTCATGGCCAGTTAGACCAGCTAGTGACTGGTTTAGACCAGCTTATGATCAGCTCATGGCCAGTTAGACCAGCTATTGACTGGTTTAGACCAGCTTATGATCAGCTCATGACCAGTTTAGACCAGCTAGTGACTGGTTTAGACCAGCTTATGATCAGCTCATGGCCATTTAGACCAGCTAGTGACTGGTTTAGACCAGCTTATGATCAGCTCATGGCCAGTTAGACCAGCTATTGACTGGTTTAGACCAGCTTATGATCAGCTCATGACCAGTTTAGACCAGCTAGTGATTAGTTAATATCAGCTCATGACCCATTTATACCAATTTAGACCAGCTAAAGACCCATTTAGACCATCTAATGCTGGTCTAAATTTGTCAGTATGATTTGAGGCAGTTTGTGAAGTCTGCTGCCTGATGAGATTTTGAGATTTCCAGCTCATCTGCGGGGATACGTTTTGCAGTAGACCTGTCACATCTGCCTATAACACATTCTCACACGTTTATTTTTTACCATTTTGTGAGTAAAATGTACATATGTGATTTTAACAAGCAGATGTATTTACGCTTGTCCAGTTTCGTCTGGAATTCGTCTCAAATTACATCCTGAAGTGGTTTGAGCGAACAGATTTAAATCGCCTCAAAAGCTTTTTGGAAGGCATGTACAACTGCTCTTTTCATCATTTGATAGCTCAGAGAAAATGCATGAAGCGATCAGGTGTAAACAGACACAACATATGATGGTCAACTCTTTTTAACAAGGAGATAAAATGCATGCCACATTTTGGTTTATTAGGTTATATGTTGATATATTAGTGGTTGTTTTTAGTTTGGTGGATCTCTGTGCTGAATCTTAAAGGAGTAGTTCACTTTTCAAAAAACTTTTGCTGATAATTTACTCGCCCCCATGTCATCCAAGATGTCCATGTCTTTCTTTCTTCAGTCGAAAAGAAATTAAGGTTTTTGATGAAAACGTTCCAGGATTTTTCTCCATGTAATGGACTTCAATGGGAACCAAACGGTTCAAGATCCAAAAGAAACTGTCAGTAGTACAAACTGCAAACTTGTTCAAAGGGCTTTAAACGATTCCAGACGACAAATAAGGGTCTTATCAAGCGAAACGATCGCTCATTTTTTTAAAAAATAACAAAGTTTAAGTTTTATAAGATCAAACGCTGCCTGGCTCTGTTCTGTGACGCACGTTCGTGACTCTCCTGTTTGAACTCGTTCAGCAAAATGAACAAATCTTTTTCCAAATCAATTCGTTTGTTTCTTTCGCCGAATGAACCAAATGACTCGGAAAAAGATTTGTTCATTGATGAACGAGTTCGAACAGTAATGCGTTACAGAACAGAGAAAGGCGAGCGTTTGAGCTTATAAAACTTAAACTTTGTTATTTATTTATAAAACGAGCGATCGTTTCGCTTGATAAGACCCTTATTCATCGTCTGGAATCGTTTAAAGCCCTTTGAACAAGTTTGCAGTTTGTACTTAAAGTTTCTTTAGTACCTTGAACCGTTTGGTTTCCATTGAAGTCCATTATATGGAGAAAAATCCTGGAATGTTTTCATCAAAAGCCTTAATTTCTTCTTAATTTCGACTGAAGAAATAAAGACATGGACATCTTGGATGACATGGCGGGGAGTAAATTATCAGCAAAAGTTTTGAACTAATCCTTTAAATGTTGTTTTTAAACAGGTTTTTGCAGAAGGAGATGATCCAGTTAAAAGTCCTCTAGAAGGCATGTTTGAGGGTTCTGCTAGTGAGACAACGGTAAGAAACATGCATCCCCCCTCTCTATACAACACTATCTATAAAAGTGGCGAAAACACACAATACTACATAAGCCTACTACATCAAATCAGAAGTGCCCCGTTTAGAGAGATGCGCTCTGGGACGGATCTCTGGAGTGTGGGTGTAAATTCATCCCTGGCGTTGGTGGAGATGTTGGCTTTCGCTCAGCCTGGCAGTGAGGAATGGTGTATAGTTGTGCTATAATCCACTGACCTGGGCTGCAGATTAAAGTGCCGATGTTCTGATTCACCTTCTCAAACATATACAGGGAAAGAGAAATGGTGAACTGGTAGTTGAGATGAAAAATGCATTGTGATATCATGTTTAATGGCTGTTTTCGGAAAATATATACTCAAGCGTTCAACTTTTGAGTTAAAAAAAAGTATCTTCTGCTCACAAAGGCTACATTTATTTGATCAAAAATACTGTAAAAACATTAATATTGTGAAATATGGTTACAGTTTCAAAAGACTGTTGTTAGGGATGTCCCGATCCGATACTCAGGATCGGTATCGGCTCCGATACTGCCATTTTTGCCGGATTTTATCGATCAGACGAGGCCGATCCAAATCCGATTTTGTGCGGTATACTATTCTGTGTTATTGTTAAGTCCCACAAAAACATTCTTAATTACTATAACGTTTTCGTGTACTGTATTATAAGTGTTCTGAAGCCATTATGTGAGAGAGAAATTAATATTCAAGTCATTAAATTCAAGATCACGTAAACTTTTCCCTCCTCTCCGGCTGTCAGTCATTCTCCATCAGTGTTTAAACAGCGTGTCGCGTTGGGTTACAGTCAATGATGAAACTATCTTCAAGATGATTCAATGTTAATATTATAATACTTGATCTGTAAGATAAAGGTCTATGGTTTTGAATAAAGCAACTTTATGTTGCTGGACTTTATTGCTGTAACTTAATCGTGTTACTCTCTGTTTTCCTGTATTCCTTTGATGGTAAAGCTAAATTTTCAGCAGTTTTAAAAATCATACTAATGTGCTGATCTGGAAATATATTTATTATCAATGGAAAACATATTTTTTTCAGGATTTTTTGATGAATGAAAAGGTCAAGCATTTATTCGAATATTGTATAGCATAATCATACATTTGTTTGCTGTTACTTTTGATCAGTTTAATGCAATTTTAAAGGTCAATTTAAAAAAAAAAACTTTTGCTGATAATTTACTCACCTCAATGTCATCCAAGATGCCCATGTCATTCTTTCTTCAGTCGAAAAGAAATTAAGGTTTTTGATGAAAACATTCCAATATTTTCTCCATATAATGGACTTCAATGGGGTCCAAACGGTTCAAGGTCCAAATGAGTTTCAGTGCAGCTTTAAAGGGCTTTAAACTACACCAGACGATGAATAAGCGTCTTATCGCTCATTTAAAAAATAAATAAAAAAGTTTAAGTTTTATAAGCTCAAATGGTCGCCTTGCTCTGTTCTGTGATGCACGTTCGTGACTCTCCTGTTTGAACTCGTCCATCAAAATGAACAAGTCATGATTCGAAGGGTCATAGATAAGACCCTTATTCATCGTCTGGTGTCATTTAAAGCCCTTTAAAGCTGCACTGAAACACTCATTTGGACCTTGAACCGTTTGGACCCCATTGAAGTCCATTATATGGAGAAAATCCTGGAATGTTTTCATCAAAAACCTTAATTGCTTTTCGACTGAAGAAAGAAAGACATAGACATCTTGGATGACATGGGGCTGAGTAAATTATCAGCAAAAGTTTTTTTTAAAAAGGTGAACTTCTCCTTTAATACATGTTAAAAAATCATGTTTGATATTGCTTCCAATTCAATGATCACACTGGAATTTGAATATCAAGTTAAGCATTGCATTGTGGAAAATTGCAAAATGTTTATAAATCTTATTTTCTGCATAGAAAACATGAATGCTATGCACTGCAGAAATAATATAGTAGGAGCTTGAAACTATTTGCACACATTGCTCCTAGGATAAACGACGAGTTATTAGAAATAATGACATGAGGAAGATCATCATTTCACATGATAAATAGCATCTCGTTCACAGCTGTGGCTTTCATTTATCACGCACTACAGAAAGACGCCAAGACCCCAGTGAAAGGTCTGCCAAGAGCCAGCACGGATCATGACATCTGGTCCAGAGACCACCTCACTCCATCATGGGTGTTGCTGCCAAACGACCAGCCTGTGTTAGCCATCATCCAGCCCGGAGAGTCGGCCCTCGACATGCTGGACACTATCTGCAAGGTACCGCCAAGAAACGTTCTCGCATCTCTTGTCTTGCCAGATTTTTAACATTCAGGGAGTCGCTTCAGTCTTGAAGGATTTGAATGTCACTTTGAAGGTCACAAGGGTGTAGTAAACTCAGATATAAGCATCCCCCTGAGGTGTGCACGACGCTAAAAGCATTTTATTCGCCCTCCTCTTGCCATAGAGCTGCATGAAAACATGCTGTATCCTGTCTGATATGAGCATTTGGACATTTTTAGCGTGCGATTCCTGTCCATCTGGCCCAGTAAGAAGAAGATACGGCCCAGTAACATGCCATCCAATAAATGTGTCTCCTTTCATCTCTCTCCAGGCTCACCAACTGGACGCCACTAAACACTACGTGCGGCTTAAGTTCCTCATTGAGAACCAAGTGCAGTTCTACATCCCCAAACCGGAGGAGGATATTTATGATCTGGTAGGTTTGGAGTTAAACTCACTCTCTTCATTACTTTTATCCTGCTGGGACATCACACTTCATCCAAACACGCTTTTTCTTCTGTCTAATAGCAATAGTCTTTTATCTGTGGAACGCTAAAGGAGATGTTTTGCTGATCCCATTTCCCATCACCTCTCCTTTTGACCTAAAAGAAAAAAGGACTATGTCTGCCATGGAATTACTTTATGCTTTTACTCTGCATTCATCATCCTTTAGCTTCTGTTCAGCGTCTTCATTTAGTATGGTTTGAGTGTCTAGGTCAGATGCAATCGATCAAACGGGAACAGAAAGTTCTTTGCCTGTGAAATGCGATCTGTATTCTGTCACTCTCGGCCTTTCAAACCCTCCCTTGTGTGATGTTTATGCTCTTCGAATGTGGAAAATCAAAGTTGTGTGCGGTGGGATATTAATATGCTCTTCTTTACAGCTGTATAAGGAAATCGAGCTGTGCTGTAAGATCCGCAAGGTGATCCAGTTTGATCGGGATGAATCCTGCATGATCGGCTACGGTGAGAGCCAGAAATGCTTTATGATTTTCATGAAATCATGTCTGTTATATAACCTACCTATTTATACTGGGGATTTTAAAATGGTAACTGGAAATGACGGTTGTGTTCTCGGACCTTTTATGTTTAGTAATGAAATGAACAGTTGTTTTGAAAAATGTATCCACTCGGATTCTTGTAGTCGCTTCATGCTGGACGACTCATGAGATCACATGATCATCCTATAAATCCTGTTAGTTTCATCTCAGTAACCTGCATGTGTTTAGACAGTTTAGTTCACGGAATATACTAAATATAATTTCTGAAAACCTTTGACGTGATTTTACATCCACACCACGCAAGCAGTGTTATTTTAGTATAATTTTATACTATTCATTAATATTTTGAATTAGCTTTAATTTTTCTATTTTTTTAATTTTCATTTGTTTAAAGTTTTAGTCATTTTGTTATGTGCTTTTGTCATTTTTTCTAGTTTTTGATATTTCTATTTAGCTTTCATTTATTTTATGCATTCTATTTAGTTTTAGAAATAATAGTACTTCATCTTCAACTCATTTAGTCACCAGGACCAATTTTTATTTTATATATATATTTTTGGTAAAACTTTACTATAAGGTTCATTTATTAAACATTATTTAATGTATTAACTAACATGAACTAACCATGAGCAATACATTTGTTACTGTTTTTGTTAATCTTTGTTAACGTTAGTTAATACAAATCCAGCTGTTCATTGTTTGTTCATGTTAGTTCACAGTGTATTAACTAATAAAACAATAAAGTATTAGTAAATGTTGAAATGAACATTAACAAAGATTAACTAATGCTGTAGAAGTATTGTTCATTCTTAGTTAATGTTAACTAATGTAGTTAACTAATGAACCTTATTGTAAAGTGTTACCTATTTTTTTAATCAATTTCAAAAAGCGATTTTTAATAGTTTTAGTTTAGTGCAATAACTTATTTTATGTTTCATGGTAGAACCGAGAATTCATGTAGCTTTGAAATGACATGATGAAGAGTGAATGGGTGAACAGACCTTTTAATTTCGACCTTGTAACCGAAAGGTAACGAAAGGTTCAAATGCTTCGAAGGCCGATTAATGATCGTACTTGATTATGACGTCTATCATTCGTCTCTCACAGGTTTTTCCATCTCTGTGGTGGAGGAGGACAGCGTGCAGCAGCTCTACATTACTGACGTGAGAGCTGGAGGATTAGCGTTCGCCAAAGGTTCATTAGCTTGTTTCACCTCCTAATTACGTTCTCTTTCTCTTTTCACCCCTGTCTCTTGGTTTGTTCTTTTCACACACACGCACACACCATCTCTCTCTGTCTGTTCAGCTACTTCTTAGGAATCAAGCTGTACGTAATTACTGTGATATCTGTGCTGTGCTCCTGGTGTTATGTAACATGTTGTCAGCTCTATGGGGTTTCTGAGAGCCAAAGATTGCAGATTTATCCTCAGCCCTTCTAAACTCTGAATAATGACAAAAGATAGAAGCAATCAGAGAGACGATTAAAGTCGGATTCACTGATGTGCCAAACTTGTGGCTCACCTGCATGAAGAATGCAATGCATTAAAAGGAAACATATCATGCAAAACTGGCTTTTCCATGCTCAGAAATTGAGATTTTATAGAGCATTTGCAACAGCCATTTTGCAAAGAGAAACTTTAAAGGGACACTCCGACTATTTGGGACTTATTCATTGTTGTAACTCTGGCTGATGCACCCACCGCTAGCCTAGCTTAGCACAAAGACTGGATGTAAATGGATACAGCTAGCATACTAATCCCAATAAGAGACAAAATTACCCAAACATTTTCCTACATGTTGTGATTTGTATAGTCACGCAGGTTATATGAGACACAGCCATCTTTTAACCGTATAAATATTGGGAACTATATTCTCAGAAGGTGAGGCACTGCTACGAGGAACAGAGATTTGGAGTAATAGAGTCAGCAATTACTAGATAGTAAAAGCATTGAGCAGTAGGGTTGTGTATCGAGAATCGAGTATCGATTGGAACCGAGACTAACTTTTCGTTTTTCCCGGAATCGTTCAAAAGTTAAAATTTCGATTCCTAGTTTAGATATTCACAGTCCGCCGAGCGGAAGAAGAAACCGCTGAACAACACCAACAAAGAAGCGTCTACCGGAAGTGTTGGCATAACCACGCGAGTCGAACATGAGTACCTTACGTCGGCGATCCAAAGTGTGGCTTCACTTTTCTAAAAATAACGAAATCTTGGCAAAATGCAAAATTTGTGACAAAAGGAGTATTTTTACAGAAGGAGTATTTCCTTCAGAAAGGCCGTTGGTTAGCAAAGGTTAGCTAAACTTTTTTGACCCTGCCTCTTAAAAGAATCGGAATCGAGAATCGTTAGGAACTGGAATCGAAACAAGGAATCGCAATCGGAATCAGAATCGTTCAAATTCAAACGATACCCAACCCTATTGAGCAGCGACAATAAACAGGGGAGATCAGGTAATACCATGATGTTTCATAGAATTCCATTTGGGATTAGTATGCTAGCTGTATCCATTCACATCCAGTCTTTGTGCTAAGCTAGGCTAGCGGTGGGTGCGTCAGACAGAGTTACAGCACGCATGGAGATGAAAAACGTATGTATGGACTTATCTAACTCTGGGGGGTATGGTGAATAAGCTAAAGTCCCAAAAAGTCAGAGTGTTCCTTTAAAGGGACAGTAGCAAAAATGGTACATTTAATTCTAAAATCAAAGTGCTCTACGTAAAGAAAAACCATTCACATTTACAATATTAGATGAATTATAGGTAAAAAATACCTACGTACTTGCTTCACTAATATTACAAGTTGACTTTAGGGACAAATATAGAATATGGCCCCTTTAAATGTTCATCAAAGCTGGCTTATGGACATCCAGACACTGTCAACATGCTGAATAAGAGCCTGGTCGCTCTGAGTTATGTCTGGGTGATCAGTGTGGCAGGATTGGCTTATTGCTGACATTTCACATCGCCAGAGAACTGGGTCAAAGCCGCAAGCTGAAGGGAAGAGGAGAGACCGTCTCTTTTTTTATCGCATCTACTTATTTTGATGCTGGTCTTCACATCAATGAGGACGGGACATGTTATATTACTCGTGTGGCATATTTCAAAGTTAAACCGTATATTTAAGTAGAACAAATATTGATTTGATTGTAAAAAGCTGTAGTCATTTTAGTACTTATTTTGTTTCACTTCAGTTTCAGCCAATGCAACTTTTCTAATTTTAGTATTAGATCATTTTTTATTACTTATTTTATTATTAATCTAATATTTTATTTTATTTAACCTTTATTTCAATGAATAGCTTTAGATGTGGTTTTAGTTAACAATAACAACTCTGAGTCAGATTTTTGTATTCGATTGTATTTTTAATGGATCCAGAAGGTCGAGCAATAAAAAAATTGCCCTTTTTTCTCTTTTGAATAGCATGCATTTATGAATCGTGCGATTATGAATGAGATTAGGGTCTTTAGGACTGAAACTGTTTAAATTTTTGCTTCACAGTTATGGATTTCCTTGGTTAAACTTCTTTAATTTTATTTAATGTGTACACGCAGTTAATAAAACATTTCATCCACTTTGCATACCTCAAGAAACATCTATGATTGCAATAACTACTCCTGAAATATGACCATATTAACACGATTGCAGGTCTGAACGCAGGAGACGAGATTCTCCAGCTGAACGGGAAGGACTCCCGCACTCTGACCTTCGCTGACATGAAGGTGGCGTTCGCTCAGGTCTCTCTCTCTCTCACCGTAAACACACTGCCCCCTGTTGAGCGCCGGCAGCTCTGCTTCCTCCCGCCGAGACGCTCGGACGCTGTGGACAACCTCTACACGGACATCTTCTCTCAGAGTCAGGGTGAGGAGCTCAGGCCTCGGCTGACACACGTCACTTGTGTTTTGATGTGAAAGCTCCAATATAACTCTGCATACATTCACTTTTATACAATTTTAACTGTGAAAAAAAGTATTTTTAAAGGAGTCCTTGGTCTGAAAAAGTTTAAAGACTCCTATGTTAAATGTTACACTGACAGTGTTATCAAATTAGCCCAAAATATTTTGTATGTATCATCCAGAAATGTCACAAGATTCAATGCAGTTATCAAAATTGAAAAACAAGCGTATGATTTGGTTGTGTCTGCACAGAGGAGATTCTTGACGATGGCGTGGGTCTGATTGTGGACTCTTCAGGAGACGCTTTAGATGACGACTCGGAGCTCTTCGCTCAGTTCGACGAATACGGAAAGGTAAATATTCCTGCTTACCTGGCTGGCCATAGATTTGTTTTCAAGATATTAGCCCGGATCTTGTGCAGCTCGGCCCAAAACGACGGGACGCTTTTCCTGTCTGTGCGTGGGTTTCGTTCACACTCACCAAATCTAGAACTGCAGGACTTCGAAACTCTGAACTCTGAGCGAGAAGAATCTCACTGCAGAAACACTTCACCATCTGTCATCTGTGCTGTTTTTAAACTGAGGGACGGTTTAAACACATCTATCTATCTATCTATCTATCTATCTATCTATCTATCTATCTATCTATCTATCTATCTATCTATCTATCTATCTATCTATCTATCTATCTATCTATCTATCTATCTAACTGTCTCTCTGTCTGTCTATCTATCTTTCTATCCATCCATCCATCCATCCATCTATCCGTCTGTCTGTCTGTCTATCTGTCTATCTGTCTGTCTAATGTCTATCTATCTATCTATCTATCTATCTATCTATCTATCTATCAACTGTCTCTCTGTCTGTCTATCTATCTATCTATCTATCTATCTATCTATCCATCCATCCATCCATCCATCCACCCTTCTATTCGTCTATCTGTCTGTCTGTCTGTCTGTCTGTCTGTCTATCTATCTATCTATCTATCTATCTATCTATCTATCTATCTATCTATCTATCTATCTGTCTGTCTATCTGTCTATCTATCTATCTATCTATCTATCTATCTATCTATCTATCTATCTATCTATCTATCTATCTATCTATCTATCTATCTATCTATCTATCTATCTATCTATCTATCTATCTATCTATCTGTCTAATGTCTATCTATCTATCTTATCTATCTAACTGTCTCTCTGTCTGTCTATATATCTGTCTATCTATCTGTCTATCCATCCATCCATCAATCCATCCATCCATCCATCCATCCATCTATCCGTCTGTCTGTCTGTCTGTCTGTCTGTCTGTCTGTCTGTCTGTCTGTCTGTCTGTCTGTCTGTCTGTCTGTCTAATGTCTATCTATCTATCTGTCCGTCCGTCTGTCTGTCTGTCTGTCTGTCTGTCTGTCTGTCTATCTATCTATCCATCCATCCATCTATCCGTCTGTCTGTCTGTCTGTCTATCTGTCTGTCTAATGTCTATCTATCTATCTGTCCGTCCGTCTGTCTGTCTGTCTGTCTGTCTGTCTGTCTGTCTGTCTGTCTGTCTGTCTATCTGTCTGTCTATCTATCTGTCTGTCTTATGTCTGTCTATCTATCTATATCTCTGTCTGTCTATTAGGGCTGGGAGAAAAAAAAAACAATTCGCCTAGCTATTGCGATTTTTTTCTTCTTCACATAATCGATATTAATTCAAATGAAACTGCTTTATTTTTGTCCTTGCTTATATACGAGGTTGACAGAAGTTAGCCACTTTCGTTCCAACAGAGGATGAAATGTGTCGTTATTTATGAGTGTTACAACCTCAGTCAAAGTATCATTATTTCTATGATACAATAATTCAAATTATCACAGAGGTACTTTTCTATGATATCGATCAAAATAGAGTAAATCAGATTTTGATATAAACTTGGCACTAAAAATAACGCATTTATCAATTACATTGTTTCGCCACTAGTTGGCGACAAGTGACTGTTAAAAAAATATTTTGTTATTGAATCATTTATTCAGGAGAATGTCGTATTGTAGGATGCTTCTGAAATAAAATTAAGAAAGATATGATGAATAGTTTTTGTAAATATGACTCTTATACATCATGTACAGTCTGTATAGTGTATGATTTAACTTTTCCCCATGGTCTAGTGTTAAAAAAATCGCAATATATTGCAATACGAATCGCAATTCTTGAAAAAATCACAATACATATCGTATTGGCACCCAAGTATCGTGTTAGTATCGAGTCGGGATATAGGTATATATCATCCCAGCCCTACCGTCTATCTATCTATCTATCTATCTATCTATCTATCTATCTATCTATCTATCTATCTATCTATCTATCTATCTATCTATCTATCTATCTATCTATCTATCTATCTATCTATCTATCTATCTATCTATCTATCTATCTGTGTGTGATCTATCTGTCTGTGTGTGATCTATCTGTCTGTGATAATGAACTGTCTGCAGTGTATCTTGTGTTGGTGGGGGTTTGAAGATAATTAGTTTGTGTTGAGACGGGTGACAGTAAAACAGAGATTGTTTGATTGTCTTTTGCATCCTAATTGCTTTATTATGAGGCATAATCTTGGAGGCAGCAGTGGTGTCAGAAGATGCTCTCTATCAGCGGAGTGTCAGACAGACACAACAGTTTCACATTTAGACGTGAGAGTGTGTGTAGTTAGTTATCTTCTTCTTCTTAAGCTGCAGTTTACAATGCAGGATGCAGTCACAGTTGCTTCATCGGACGGACGGGTTGATGGACGTGTTGAGATGATGGAACCAATCAGATTCTTCACGACCTTCGTAATTTACATAAGGAAACTATTTTCAGAAAGCTGTTTACTGAATTCCCTATTTAACTGATTTTAGAAAAGCCCAGTTGAAAAAAAAAAACATATATTTTCTGATATTTGTCCATTGCCAAAGGTGATTTCTAGACCTTACATGCTTCAGAATTAGTCTTTGCACCGTTAGTCTCCACAACATGTTTGTTTCTCTCCGTAAGAGGAGTAATGTATTGCAGGGAGACGCAAATTACTCAGGGGCCACTTTTAGAAAATTAGCTGAAAAGGCACTTGATTTTCTTGTGCTTTTAAAATGCGCAGATATCCTTTACACCAGCCGTATATTTATTGATCAACCCGTTCGTCAAAATGAGCAAGTGCTATTCAGTTTTTAGTCGGTGTAGTAGTCAATGCAATTATGTTGTAATTCCAGTATGTTGGCTTCTCAAATGCAAATATCTTGTGTAGTTATTATTCATGTGTAAAATCATTAACAAATCTTTCTTAAACTAATTGGATGCAGAAGTTTAGAAATCTGTCCAGTTTGTCTGTTTTCACTGTCAAGCTTTGCACATTTGCTGCTGGTGTCACATTTTCTGTCGCTAAGTGTGCAGTTCACACAATTTGAATATGTTGCACCAATCAGCGATGGCGGTATTTGCATATCCTGATGTTTTGCTTCTCAATTATTCATGCAGAAATATGACATGCGAAACATTTTTGTAATTAAAGTGGTCGCCCAATAAATTAAATGCAAAAGTTTGAAACCCCAAGCAAGTGACGCAGCATGATAAAGCTAGATCTCTCTCATTATAAGCCCGGGCTTTGAGTGTCTCTGATGTGCAGAGTGAGTTGGTTCTGGATCTGAAGCGCGTGTTGATGTCAGGCCCAGGCAGAGAGATGCACTTTGGGTCAGCAGAGACTCTGGGTCTCGCTGGGAGCTTGGAGAAGATTGCTTTTGGCATGCATAGACATGTGTCTGCTGCTTTGCATAGCACCATCTCTCTGGCCTTTATTAAAGAGGAGAAAGTTGCATTGAGGGCAGATGGGAATGCAAAGGAATCCATAATCAGCTTTAGTGTGCAGTCATACACATAAACACACACGCATACTGTTGAATTTAATGCAGGATGTCTTTAATGAATTTATTGCACGTTCATGCTCTGAATACATGAATGGTCCTGACAGAGACAGTTAAATATGACCTTGCTCTGCGATTCAGCTTTTCAGGTCCATTATGAGTCATAAAAATTGTGCCATGTGTGTGTTTGTTTTTTTTTTTATAAATGCAACTTGTTTATAATGCACTGACATTCATATCAAGCGTGATCTGAAGTGTCCATTTTCAAGAAAAAACATTTCAGAAAAACTTAATTGCTGAGGCTAAATGTCATTGTAAAAAATGACTCAGAAAAGCCGGGTAAATGTTTGCGCTGGGAATAACTGCCACTTATTTTGATACTTTACCATGCATTTTAATGCATTCATTACATTTGCATATGTAGCTATTGCTATAAGTGTCTAAAAACCTTTTGGGGTCACTATATTTTATATTTTAAAAATGCTAAAATCACTTTTCACACAAAAGTCATCTTACCTGAGCGTTCCAATGCTTGTCTTGAATATTTTCATAATGAGCCATCTGGAATGAAGATCTGCATGATTGATGTTCAGAAATGTTGGAATGTGTCCTGGAGTCTCGTTTTCCCTTTTTGAATGACGAATAGAGACGCAGGCTAGTTGCTAGTTGACAGTCATCTTTAATCCAGTTGGTTTGTTCAAGCGCAGCTTTTTGGCCGAAACACAGCTAGTTTATATGATGGCTTGGTGTGACGTAAAAAAATATTGTTGGTTTAACTTAAAAAAGTAAGTAACCTGGTTGTCTTAAAATTTTAAGTTGATTGAACTGGAAAAAGTGAGTTAATACAATGAAGGACATTGATTTAATCATCAGAAACTCAAAATAGTAAGTTATCTCAACTAAATCAATTATTTGACAAAAGAAAAAATGTGGTGATAATAAAAATTTTGAAAATATTTTTTTTACAGTGTAAGGCGGGGCGATATGGACAAAAACATTATCGTGATATTTTTTTCCATATCATACGATAGTGATATTTATCCCAATATTCATTTACCATTAGTTGAGAAGGAAATTCTTTCCACATATTTCTCAGACCTAAAGGGACGAATATCAGCGCGCGTTATTCGCCAGCGTTTTTCGTGTTCACACCCAAGCGATTTTGACGATGAGCCGAGTGAACATGCAATTTCCGTCCCTGACATTAGATGGCGCTTTATGTAAAACAGAAATAGTAATAGTATACTACACTATTATTACAGAAACACTAATATAAATTATATTATATAGCTCTAGCTCTACCAGCAGTTCAACATTCATCTTCCCCATAGATATCTTGCCTTGCATCTTCCTCGTCTTCCGGCAGTGTAGACGGTGGCGTATATCTTCTTCACCGTTACGTATGTGTGCTCGATAAGACCGTTTTGTGTTTGAGCGCCCCCAAGTTGTGTTTTACTGTAACTTCAGAAGCACCAGACACATGAGCAAAAGCGGCAATCTCATTGGTCGGATAGTTTTTGACGTGGCGAGAGAGATGTCCTTAATATAATTTCTTTTTATTATATTTTTATTAAATACTCGCCTTGCTCTGTTCTGCGATGCACGTTCGTGAATATCGTTTGTCAAAATGAACAAATCTTTTTCCGAGTCAATTCGTTCATTTTGTTCATTGAATGAACCAAATGACTCGGAAAAAGATTCGTTCATTTTCATGAACGAGTTTGAACAGGAGAGTCACGAACGCGCATCACAGAACAGAGCAAGTCAAGCATTTAAGCTTAGAAAACTTAAACTTTGTTATTTATATATTAAATGAGCGATCGTTTCGCTTTATAAGACTCCTTTTCATCATCTGGAATTGTTTAAAGCCCTTTGAACTGTTTGCACTGAAACTGTCTTTTGGACCTTGAACCGTTTGGTTCCCATTGAAGTCCATTATATGGAGAAAAATGTTGGAATGTGTTCATCAAAAACCTTAATTTCTTTTCGACTGAAGAAAGAAAGACATGGACATCCCCGATGACATGGGGGTGAGTAAATTATCAGCAAAAAGTTTTTTTAAAGTGAACTCTCTGCACGAGTTCAGCTGGGAATATGTTATTCAGTAGATGGACTCGAGACGGCATTTGTTGCAGTGAGAGGAACATTTACAGTCTGATTTGACGTTTTCTTGCTGATCTTCACATTAACAGGCCATTTGGCTTGTGGTGTGTGTGTGATTTATATCAGGAGTAGGGTTGCCGCGGTGAGGAAAATTTCCCACCGGTTAATCGACGTGTGACAACACCGGTAATCCCGGTGTCACCGTGGAGGGCAGGGCGGGGGGGTTAAATAGCTTTTAAATGCGTGCGCGTTATACTTTCACTTTCGAAATAAGCGTCAATTGCTTGAATGGACAAAAAAAACAACTCGCTGATAATAAAACTTTTATTTATAGACTTTTATTAGCATAACGAACGAATAAAAATAACCCCATGCATAGGCTGAAAAAAGTGAAAATCTGCAAAATGTGGGCCCAAACAAATAAGAACCATAAAACGTTTATTAACGAATAAGAAAATAAAATAGGCCTAAATAAATTACACAAAGTTTAAATGAGATAAAACCAATTAAAAAGAGACGAATATAAAATAAAAACTTCAAAACGGACCTTAGCCTACATAAATGACATACTTTCACTTTCGAAATAAGCGTCAATTGCAATTCAGCGTCAATTGCTGGAATGGACAAAAAAAAAAAAACTCGCTGACAATAAACTTTTATTTAGACAGCACTTTTATTAGAATAATAAACGAATAAAATATAGACAGAACTTTTATTAGCATAACGAACGAATAAAAATAACCCCATGCATAGGCTGAAAAAAGTGAAAATCGGCAAACTGTGGGCCCAAAAAAAATAAAACGTTTATTAAAGAATAAGAAAACAAAATAGGCCTAAATAAATTAAACAAAGTTTAAATAAGATAAAACCAAATAAAAAGAGACGAATATAAAATAAAAACTTTAAAAAGGACCTTAGCCTACATAAATGACAGCACTCTAAAAAAAGTAAAACACTATAAATTGGCATTTATTAACATTAATATATATTAGCCAAAATATTGCCAAACAGGCGCTTTTGCATTGCGTTTTGACACCAAATCTTCCGCCATTATCTTGCTTTTCTGTAATTTGACTCGTTCTCGTCTCCACACGTGCTAAATGGAATCCTGATGCTTGCTGATCTGTGACGTGACGGCACGCGTTGCGCAGTTCATTTTTAATTATAATGCTCTCTTCAGAACTAAATAATTGAAAATTATTATTTTTAATTAATTCAAATAAATATTTTAGCAAAAACGAATACTTTAAAAAAAAAAGTCAAGACATCGCGGTGTCACGGTGGGAAAGTGATGTCACCGGTGATGGGGCTAACCGGTAACACCGTCAACACCGTCTATCGCGGCAAGCCTAATCAGGAGACGTGTTTGATGCTAAAATTGCTCTGTAGAGGATTTGGCAAGTTCGGTGGTCAGCGCCGGACATTTCTCATTCCCTTTCAGGTGCTGTTAAAAGGATGATTCGTGTCACTTTGGCATGTTTAACAATCAAGCTTCTGCGCTCTACCATCACAGCATGTGTTTATGAACCGCAGTGAAGCCTGGATCACATGATCTGACGCCGCATTTCTCTCTGTGCTCTTTTAAGTGCTGGTGCATTCATTCTGTTTACTTTCCCCCGCTGGCTCTCTCTCTCTCTCCCTCTCTCTTTCTCTACACGGCTGCTCAGATGATCAATCTTAATGAAACAGACACTCACTCCAGTCCTATATTATAAATCATGAGACTGCTGTTCAGTTGATTTGTTCATCTGAATGCTGAATGCACAGCTACCCTGATATAAACAATGTCTATTTGTGAGAAAAGCATCTCTTACTTCACTACTAGTCGACCTGTTCATCATCTTTAGTTTTGCATTTTTAGCAGTGGTGTTTTTATTAGCATGCTCTGACGATTTACACGTTAAAATCCTTCATCCCCTTTTAAGCGCTGCTTTTATATAGACAAAGACATCAACATGCAGACAGACATTTTTGGCCTTTTGTGTCATGACTCACTTTCTATCATAAGCATCACGTTTTAAGATGGCGTGTCGAGTTAAAAATAGTTTTAACAATAAACTTTTAACAAAGACCCCTCCGTCAAGCTGGTTTTGTACTCCACAACACATAAGAAAAGCATCTGATAGAGGTCAGGTGAACCTGAATCCAGTCTGATTGCGATTGGGCAATTTAGTGCTTTTTGCACATTTAAGAGCTTAAACCAACCTAAAATGGCCTAAAATTATGTTTTTGATAAAAAAAAAAACAGCAAAAAGACAGTTTTTTCAGGCTGAGAGACCTGCAAATATCCATTAAAGGGATACTCACACTTTTTTGGAAAAGGCTCATTTTACAACTCCCCCAGAGTTAAACTGTTGAGTTTTACCGTTTTTGAATCCATTCAGCCGATCTCCGGTTCTGACGGTACCACTTTTAGCATAGCTTAGCATACATCATTGAAGTGGACAAGACCATTAGCATTTCTCCCCAAAAAATTACCAAAGTGTTTCGATATTTTTCCTAGTTCCTAGTATAGTTCCTAGCCATATCAGCCTAGAAAATCGCAACTTTACATTTTCCGTCGGTCTTAGTGCACGATGTAACTATCCACAAGTTCCCTACGCCCCATGAGGCCTTGCATCAAAAGTGAGCGTGTCTTCCGGTTCGAAGTAAACAAAGCGCGACTTGACATGCTTCACACTCGTTCATTCAACAGTTGACAGTCATTCAAGTTATAGTGATCCAAACTAGCTAATGATGTGGGAACACAAAGTCAACGAAATTCAAAAGGGTGAAATAACAGTACCTTTACCCTCCGCAGTAGTTGGTTGGGAGTATTATAATAACAGCATTATTAATAATCAATACTCATCAAGGCATGGTGACAGACAGTTGTGTGAGCTGACAAACAATTAAAATAAAAAATACACACTTAGTCATTGTGCTTTGGAGTTTATTCAAAATTATAAATGAATGTGCCACTTGAATACATTAACTGGCACATTTGGTATTCTGTCAACACAGGCTTTGATCCTGAGTTTAGGTGTAACATCAGTAGCGAACAGCCAATCACATGCAGATAGAGTTTATAGAATATTAAGAATTTAAACAAATGTACACAGGAAGATTCGTTGTCTTTTGAGAGGTGATGGAAACTACAGTCGTTGGCAGGATCAGAGACGGGCTCTGGCAGGATCACTCTGATTTGGTTTTCAGCTTATGTTCAAAACAATCACGTTTAGCCACTGAATTAGTTTAGTCCGGTTATACATACAACCGCGAACATCACATGTTGTCCCTGAGCTCCGTAACGACATCTCTCATAAAGATTTGCGTCTTTAAATAGTCAAATAATTCTCCGAAAAACAGCTAGCCTCTTCGCTAACTAACACACAAAATACCATTGGAATGCTACTTCCGCCGCCTCACCGGAAGTTTCACCCACTTTATTTTTTACATGAGCGCCCCTCGGAAACTTGTGGATAGAAGAGTCAAGTTTTAAATAGGAAAAATATCGAAACACTTTGGTAATCTTTTGGGGAGAAATGCTAATGGTCTTGTGCACTTCAATGATGTATGCTAAGCTATGCTAAAAGTGGTACCGTCAGAACCGGAGATCGGCTGAATGGATTCAAAAATGGTAAAACTCAACAGTTTAACTCTGGGGGAGTTGTAAAATGAGCCTATTTCCAAAAATCGTCAAGAAAAGCGTTTGAAGCGTCAAAATTGTAGATGCGTAGCTGTCTAATGAGATCATCATGAAAAAGATCTTCAGTTGTGTTCCTAAGATGAAAAAAGATGAGAGCGGTGATTAGTGGTCATTAAAAAACCTTTACAATTTTGTACCCCCTGTAGTGAAATTGCAAAAGACATATAGTAACGTTCCGATCTATTATCTCAAATAATAGGTATATCTAGGTAGCTCAAGTAAAAACTCAGGTTGCAACTTTATGAGGATGAATTAACTAGTTTTCCAGTCGACCCACCTTTAAGATGAGTCGTTTTGCATATCCCTGACTACAGCTCTCTCTTCATCTCACTGTGTTGGTATTCTTGTCCGGCTGAACTTGCTCGGCCCATCATGAACACCACTTCCTCTTCCTTTTCCCCTTCCTCTCTCCATTCACCCTTGATTATTTTTACTTGTGTGTTGAGTATCTTACCTCATGTAGCTCAGTGTTTGCTCAGCCTGCCAGGAAGAAAGAGAGAGAAAGAAGATAAATGAGGTGGTGTCGCATCAGAACGGGCGGGTGAATACGGAGTCGGACGAGCAGAGGAGGTGGGCGAACGACAGAGAGAGAGAGAGAGAGAGGGGAAAAGAGCTACCCGTTCCATCTCTCTCTCTTTCTCTCTCCGTTCTATTTGTCATAAGCGGAGGGATGTTGTCGGGTGCTGCAGCATTGAATCTGTGATTTCTGAGGCGTTTCCTGAAACTGATCCAGCGTCAGTGACAGTGGGGCGGCGTGTTTCTCTCCGAAGCTGTTTCTGCTGATCCTGAGTCAGTCATGTCTGTGCTCAAACGCAACAGACACAGCAAACGCTCTTCGGACTCCATCTATGACATGCTGCACCTGGTAAAAAGCCGGTTTATGTCTGTGGTTTTTCTTAAATTATGCTATTTTATCGTTTTTTAATTGTTTTAACCAGCTGGATGTTAATGATGCTTTGGGTTTCTGCGCATGTTTGTTGTTAGTGTTTCGTGAATTGTTGCTGTCAGAATGTCAGATGTTTGCGTTCACTAGTAAAAAGTGCCGTAATGTTTATATGGATGATGGTGTTTTTTACATGATAGTTCCATGTGTCCTTTGAAATACCTTAGAGTATCATGTAAATATATATGTATTCATAATGTCATATATCAAACTACCATCTAATACTATGATTGTATCATATGTACTGGTTTTTACTTGCTAGTCTTTGATATGATTTATAGACCAATCGGATTGTGTGCATGAGCAATTTTGTGCTTTTGGGAAAAAGAGTTTAAACCAGTGGTTTTAAGATCCCAAACTGGTTTCCAGTAAAGGGATTCTTTGCACTTTTTAACATTAAAGAAACCTGGGAAACCATTTAAGACACCAAACCACCTTAGGCTGGTTTAAGTTGTTATTTTAAGCAGGGTGTGGTGATCCTGGAGGGAAGTTCTCTGGAAGTGTGTATTTCCCGTTGTGTTTGTTTCTTCACAGTATGCAACCTTTTGTACTCATGATAAGATCAATAATACCAGTTTAACACTGGAACCCCACATGGTTTTAAATAAGGATGCACCGATATTAAAATGTTGGCCAAAACTGATAACCCACATATTGGCCAACACCATTTTTTTTTTTGTCATTTTTGAGAGCCTGGTAAAAAAACAACAAAAATCTCACTATTAAAAGCCATGTCCCATGCACACAGTTAAAATGTTCTCATTATAATTTTATGTAGTCTATATGCAATGCATGTTGCACTTATTATAACTGATCATATTGCAAGTCATTCAAAACCATCTTGGCGAACAGTGTGAAGTGTCTCAGCTAAAGGAAATAATCCATTATTTATCAGCTTTAAAGGAGTAGTTCACTTTTTTTTTTTTTTTTTAAAAAGGTCATCCAAGATGTCCAAGTCTCTCTTTCTTCAGTCGAAAAGAAATTAAGCTTTTTGATGAAAACATTCCAGGATTTTCTCTATAATGGACTTCAATGGGAACCAAACGGTTCAAGGTCCAAATGAGAGTTTCAGTGCAGCTTCAAAGGGCTTTAAACAACGCCAGACGATGAATAAGGGTCTTATCAAGGACCCTTCGAGTCAGGACTCGAAAAAAAATAAAAATTTGTTCAATTTGATGAACGAGTTCGAACAGGAGAGTCACGAACGCTCATCACAGAACAGAGCAAGGTGAGCATTTGTGCTTATAAAACTTAAATTTTTTTATTTATTTTTGAAATGGCCGATCGTTTCGCTTGATTAGACCCTTATTCATCGTCCGGTGTCGTTGAAAGCCCTTTGAAGCTGCACTGAAACTCTCATTTGGACCTTGAACCGTTTGGTTCCCATTGAAGTCCATTATATGGAGAAAATCCTGGATTGTTTTCATCAAAAACCTTCATTTCTTTTCGACTGAAGAAAGAAAGACGTGGACATCTTGGTGAGTAAACTATCAGCAAAAGTTTTTTTAAAAGTGAACTACTTTAATATATCGGCCAAATTTTCTTATCACAACGATAACGGTAACATAAAAAATGAACATATTGGCCGATAGCGATATGGTGGCCCATATATCGTGCATCCCTAGTTTTAAAGTGACTTCTGACAGTAGACAATATACTTTCATTGCCTGCAAAAATCACTTTTAGGGTTAGGGTTTTGTTCTGAACTTATAGAAAGCACAACGTACAAGTGTTTTCATTTCACTGCATGGCATTTTCCCAGAAGTTAATGTGCTTTATTGTGTGTGGGGTGTCATATTTTCTGTCATGCTGTTCTGAGACTCAAGGACGTTGGGAAAAACACAGCAATTCATCCTTTGTGTGTCCTTGCGTGGGCAGTTGAGGACCGTTAAGACTCTCTCCGCTAATGAACACGGAAAGCAGCTTTCACACGTTCGGGAAAAAAAAAAAAAAAACATCAGCCAAAACAATCACCTGTAGTCTGCTAAGTAAATAAAAGTAGTTGAAAGTCACTGCTGGTGCTTTCTCTTTACAGTTATGGCTAATGATGGCCTAAAATTTGCATTCTGGGAAACCCGTCGGCGTCTGTCGTCATGCGTTGCTTCTTCAGACGGTTGTTTATGTCTCTCCTCAGATAATTTTTTTTAGTGTAGACATATGCTGGGTTTTGTGCAAGCGGTTGTCTGTGTGTGCATGAACAACAGCCTTGATCTTCCTCTTCAAATAATCTTTTCTGTCTCTCTTTTAAAAAAGCCTCCGATGTGACCGTGTTGGTGGATGTGCGATGTAGGAAAGGGCTACTTTCGTGGTTTCCTAATGTACTTGTCTCTAGCTGTGCCGTTTCAGAGAATGATGGAGAAATGTGGTGGAAAGCTGACAGCTGCTGTATCTGAAAGCGTGTGAATTTGTCTCCGTTATAACTGGATCACAAACATCTTGACAGCACTCCCGGCGCTTGTACGCCACGGTCGTGGCAGCTGATGATGTTTTAGCTAATGACTGAAGTGACAGGTGAAGCCCGACGCCCCTCAGAGATGAAATTCTGCGTCTTTGATTTAGGAACTGAAAAAATGCTCCTACGACATGACGGTTGTCGCTAAAATTGGTGGCCTGAGAAATTACACCTGATGTGAGCATTGTGAACAGCATAAACAGACCATGGCCATTCAGAAATGCTTTATTTACAAGCATTTAGGTTTGCTGATATCTGGTTTCAGGATAGATGGCATGTAGTTGAAGATATGTGATCTAAAAGGCTTATTTCACACGAAAGCGAGGCTCCGGTGGGAAGAAAACCGGAAGTGCCCCCTTTAATCACAGGAGAGTCGCGAATGCGATGGCGTATTGTTGTGTTTAATGTAGAAATGAGTTATTCTAAAACTGTACATACATATCTTTCATACTTTAGACTATATACAGTGAAAATCATTTATAAATAATTAGTTTATATACATATTCACTACCGGTCAAAAGTTTTAGAATGGTAAGATTTTTTATGTTTTTAAAAGAAGTCTCTTCTGCTCACCAAGGCTGCAATTATTTGATAAAAAATACAAAAAAAACCCCAGTAATATTGTGAAATATTATTACAATTTAAAACAGCAGTTTTCTATGTGAATATATGTGAAGTGTAATTTATTCCTGTGATCAAAGCTGAATTTACAGCATCATTACTCCAGTCTTCAGAGTCACATGATCCTACAGAAATTATTATAATATGATGCTCAAGAAACATTTATGATTATTAAAACTGTTGAAAACAGTTTTTTGCATTTTTATTTCAGGATTCTTTGATGAATAGAAACTTCAAAAGAACAGAAATGGAAAGCTTTTGTAACATTAATCACTACCATTCAAAAGTTTGGGGTCAGTAAGAATTTATATTTTATTTTTGGAGGAAAGAAATTAGAAAATACTTTTATTCATCAAGGATGAGTTAAATTGATCAAAAGTTACAGTAAAGACATTTATAATGTTAGAAAAGATTATATTTTAATTAAATGCTGTTCTTTTGAACTTTCTATTCGTCATAGAATTTTTTGGGAAAAAATGGTACACGACTGTTTTCAATATTAAAAAATAATAATTTATGTTTTTTGAGCATAAAATCAGCATATTAGAATGATTTCTGAAGGATCATGTGACACTGAAAACTGATGTGTAATCAGCAACAGTAATGATGTTGAAAATTCAGCTTTCATCACAGGAATAAATTGCACTTTACTATATATTCACATGGAAAACTGCTGTTTTATATTGTAATAATATTTCACACTATTACCGGTTTTTTTTTTTTGGGGGGGGGGGGGGGGGGGTTTCATCAAATAAAGCAGCCTTGGTGAGCAGAAGAGACTTCTTTTAAAAACATAAAAAATCTCACCGTTCTAAAACTTTTGACCGGTAGTGTATATAGCTGGAACGAACTATATATATTCTATATTGGATATTAAAGGGTTAGTTCACCCAAAAATGAAAACGATGTCATTACTCTAATAACTCGCCCTCGTGTCGTCCCAAGCCCGTAAGCCGTTCATCTTCGCAACACAGTTTAAGATATTTTAGATTTAGTCTGAGAGTTTTCTGTCCCTCCATTGAAAATATATGTACGGTATACTGTCCTTGTCCAGAAAGGAAATAAAGACATCATAACACAGCACTTTAAATAAAATATGCATTACAAATATAGTTTGTGTAATATAGTCAAAAACAGCGAGTGAATTTTTTCCTTGTCTTTTATTGTTTGATTAACATTATTTTAGAGACAGCCGCAGGAAAATTAGGCTGCTGTCACTTTAAGAGCTCCACAGATCCAATATATACTGTTACAATGCGTTTTCGTTGTAAACTGTTTACGTTCACTTAAGGCAAAAATGACTGTTTACGAGGATATTGTGACATTTTTGTGTATATTTTTGTGTTCAAGAGCAAAAAGACATGTGAAATTATAATGCGATAATTCATATTGTTTTATAATCCTAATCTTAAGAATGAAAAAAGGCACATTCTAGTTATTTGATTTAATATTTTCTCTAACATCAAAAAGATCAGATTATCCATAACAAATGAACGAGTAGGGCTGTCAAACGATTAATCGCGATTAATAGCATACAAAATAAAAGTTTGTGTTTACATAATATATGTGGGTGCACTATGCATACTTATTTTTTACATATATAAATATACACACACATGCATGTATCTTTAAGAAAAAAATATTATTTACATATAAAATATTTATATTTATATATAATATAAATTCTATATAAATCTATATACAGTATATACATGAAAATATTTCTTAAATATATACAAGCATGTGTGTGTATTTGAGTTCAGTAATTTCACTTAAATGGCAATGATAATTACCTATTAATTGTTATTTAAGTGAAATTACTGAACTTAAATATACAAGTTTGATAAAAATCATCATTAAAGAAGAAAATTTCAAATGGCATTTAGAGGCTTTTGCATCTGAACTCTTCATTTATATATATAAAATAATTATACACAGTGCACCCACATATATGATGAAAACACAAACTTTTATCATGGATGCGATTAATCGCGATTAATTGTTTGACAGCCCAATAGTCTGACATCAGTGCAAAAACAGCTTCACATTATGAAGTGCTTGAGTTGAAAACAAAAGACTGTTGTTGTTATTAAAATGACACTGTATTCTGAAAACAGGCCTATGTATTTCATATACAAGTTCTTTATTAATGCGTTCTTCATGTTCGGGCCAATATCCACGTGCAAACAAAGTAAAGTTGTCCCGCCTATATCCATGCATGTATACTGTATACTGTAGTATAAACAAAGTAGCATAATATCTTCCGCTTGACACCGAGACCTAGTAGACGGACGGCACTTTCTCTCAGTCCGTCAGTGTTACTGTAAGAATGACAGTCCATGTGCCATCACAGCCGTTCCCATAGCAACCGCATCCATGGACAGGTGCTTGTGTTTTGATTGCCGTTCAGATGAAATGAAGACATTTCAGAAGAGCAGAGAGTGAGAAAGAGAGAGAGCCGAAAAGATGAAGTGATGGAGGAGATGAGAGAGTTTAGAGGCTGGAAATAGAGCAAATGAGCGCTAATGATTTTTATAGCATTCTGACAGGCATCTGAGTGGAAGGATCCAGCTGCAGGTGCTGCGAGTGTGTGTGTGTGTGTGTGTGTGTTCTAATAACAGTGCAGGACTCTGTGAGATGTCTCACTTTTCATGTCTCTCTGTAGAGTACGGAGCAGGTCGCAGCTTTCTGTCGCAGTCTTCACGAAATGAATCCCTCATCCGAAGTCGTCTCTCCATCGTCTGGCCCGGAGTCTTCCTCGCTCCTTCCGAGCAACGCCACCCCGCGCCAGCTGTCCGATGCCGACAAACTCCGCAAAGTCATCTGCGAACTGGTGGAGACGGAGCGCA
Source organism: Pimephales promelas (assembly GCF_988280905.1). Taxonomy (NCBI): domain Eukaryota; kingdom Metazoa; phylum Chordata; class Actinopteri; order Cypriniformes; family Leuciscidae; genus Pimephales; species Pimephales promelas. Next base: position 30,775,252 of record NC_142784.1, read on the forward strand.
CCTATGTCAAAGTCAGTACCTGTGTGTGTGTGTGTGTGTGTGATGCACTCGTCTATACTGTATGTTTGACCTACAGAAGTGTGTGCCCTTCATCGAGACAGGCCTGCAGGGGAAAAACTGTGCCCTTCGTTTGCCTTTTTTCTGTCCCCTCTCACGCTCTGGCTGCTTTTGGGATGGGACACTACTATCCTGCGTAGTGCATACTGAAAACTATTATTTAAAAATAGCATAGGGATTTAAAGTGCTACTGCGATGTCATGTGACCTCAGGAGTTTAGTAATCTTATCCAATTGTGTTTCATCACACACATTTCTTCTTTCAAATCTCAAACCTGCACACACTACAAGATTTGAAATACGTGGCACATCACAGACTATAACATTTTCTTAAGATTATCAGGTCAGATTTAGCACCTCACGTGATCTCACGGGGAAGCGGATGTAAAGTAAACATGGTGACTTTTTTTTGTGGGCGGAGCTTAGGTGGAGGCAGAAAGATCCCTCTGGCTGCTTCACTAACGCTAGTTAGCAAGGATTGTTAGCTTGTTTTTTTAACAATGACTGGAGAAAATCCGATATTATCTTAATGTGTAAGGTCACTCAGTGTCCAGGACTGCGATTGTTATTTCCAAAAGTTATTTTTAACAGACAGAACCAGATTGGCCGACCCGTAGCCGCCTACACGCTCACTCAATGCATGGACGATCTGACAGGATTAACGTTACGTTACCTCGGTTGAGTGGCCTGACTTCTACACCTACCTTATAGAGAAACCGATCGTAAAGAGAAACTGAGGGCATATAAATCTTTAGATGCCTATATGGTCCTGTACAAGACTTGTGTGGACGATCCGCAGTTCTGCCGAGCCAGCGCCGAGACCACGACAATGTAAAGAGTGACATTACAGTGCGATTTTAATGATGTGAATATTTTCTAGAAATAAAAGTTCCAGATACAGCATGTTCATTTTTCATCAATTCTTGCACCAGACAACACAACAAGATGACATTTAATAATAATAACAATTATTTAAGCTCCTTATTATGTAGCCGAATCTGTGCTGTTTTGTATTGGCCGCCTCCAGTTTTCACTTTGTTTTGCCTCCAGCTAGCGCCGTGACGTAACTGTGACGTCGGCGCAAAAGGGGTCTATTTTATCAACAAATATACAGTCATTTAACATGTAGCATGGTTACTGCAAAATACACAATTTATTGCAAAACACCGTTTTTTTTAAAGAGGCATGGAATCTTTCGCTTGAAGATTTCCACCTTATTTTCCCGTTCACACTAAGGATGATAACTATAACGATAAAGAGATAGTTCTGAAAAATCTTTCTAAATATAAAAGAATATCAGAATAACAGCACTGAGAAACATATCACTGAATCACTTTCAGAATGATGGTTTCCAGCTGATGAATAATAGCCAGTCAAAATCCATCCTGCTTAGACGAGCTTGTGCATTTAAAGAGCTTGTGCTTGTATGTTGTGAATGCAGATATAGTTATCCTTATAGTCATAATTCTTGGAGCAGCACAGCCATTTGCAACTTAAATGTTTTGATGCTCTTAGTAATTTAGCTGTGCAAAAACAGTCCATTATTCTTGATATTGCAAGTTGTACTTTATATTATTAATAATATTATGATAATTATAGACACTAGTTGTAGTGCAACCCGTTTTACCTTTAAGTGAACTTTGATATTCTTCTGGTTATTATGCTTTAGTGGCGATTGGCTTGGAGTGTTAGTGTTATTCTGTGAGTTAGCTGTTTGTCTTTTTTTTAAAGTCCCCATGAAATTAAAATTGACCATACTTACTTTGTTTGCCTAAATTGATCGTTTTGTGGTGAACAATTCATACATGCAAGTCAATCCACACAAAAAAAATTTTATTTAAATTTTGAAAATGCCCCTCCCCTCTCCATTGAAGGACCTTGCCCAATGACGTAGGCTTTACGGTTTGGGTGTCTCCTTAACATCCATAACCACGCCCCTCCAACTGACAGCTGCTGTGTGTTTGCGAGCGCCGAGCGAGCATTGATTGACAGCGTGTGTAAACTTGCGTCATCCTCCATTTCAGAATGAAACACCCTTTTTTCTAGATCCAATCAGGTGCTAGTTGGCAAAAAAAGCCACGCCCACTATTTTGCCTCATTTAGTATTTCGTTTCTCTCTGAAATCATCATAACACTGGAGAAAAGTCGTTTGCAACTTCCGGTTCACAGGGACTTTAAGACAGCAGCATTGCTGTATGATTCAGCATTTAAGACTGGAGCTATCCATTTTACATTACACTTTTTGGCAAATATCTATGCACAAAGACGATTCGCAGTTTGGAAATCGTAAAAGTAGTTTATACTGTAAAAGTAGTGTTATGGTAGTATGCCATTCTTTCTTTACGGCAGATACAGACAGTGTGATTCTCACTCTATAGCTCATATTTGCTTGCTGAGCTGAGCGACAGAGACATGACAGTATTTTCCCGTCTGTCTGAGGATGGCTGAGATTAGATGAGATCCTGTCCGTTGCTGGGAATATTTGCAGTGTGTTTCGGATTCGTCTGCCTGTTTGAGCAGAGAACTGAATCAAACACAGCTTTCATTTCATTCCAACATCTGCTGTAGAGACACATGAAAGCTGTGATTGAAAATCAGGGTTATTCCACCAAATATTGATTTCTGAACTCTTCCTAAGTTAAAACATTGGTTTTGTGGTGTCTAAAAATGAATATGAACTTATTTTCTTTCCATTATTCGAGCTCTGACAACACATTTTCTGCAAATAAATGCTCTATATGACGATATTTTTATTTGAACTATGTTGTCAGTAGTTTATAGAATAAAACAAAAAGGTTAATTTTACCCCAAACACATTCCTATAAATACTAAAACCAGAGAAACAGATACTTTTGCAGTGGTCTCTTAATTATTTTCCCGAGCTGATTATGTGTAAGGTGCTTTCGCACCAGAGGAACCTTTATTCATAGTTCCTGGAACTATTGGTGGCAGTTCCTGGTTTTCGCACTCCAGGAACTTGGAACAATTTTAGTTCTAGAAACTACTTTTGGAGGAACTAATTTAGCTCTTACTTCAGAGTAGGGTCTAAACCAGCTCTGTAGGAACTACCAGTGACGTTAGTGTACGCTGATTGGCCGAAAACACTAAACACTAGCACCCACCATTTTTAAAGGGTAACTAAACCCCTGGTCAGAGCCTGACTCCACCCACTGGCAATATTTGAAAATACTGAAAAAGTGGGCTGACCCCAGCGGAGATAGAGAGGACGAAATAGATGCTAAAACACTCTATCCTGATAGTTTTCAATACTCACAATTCCAATTCCTGACTCGCTACAGTGGTTTTGACGACATAAGATGGTTTTTATACTGCCAAGGGCGTAACTCGCGTGGTGAGCTGAAAGCTGCGTACGTCACGTAACACCGCAAACATCCAATAGGAAAATTCCACTGCAGTAGCCACCGTTCAACCTGAAGAGGGCAGCACTAAGACGTTTTTACACCATACATTGTAGAAATAGAACACTTTATACACAAATGTCAAAAAAGTTACTCGAATCAATGACTGGTATTAATAAAGATCCATTCTTACAGATCATTAACTAAAAAAAGTTGGTTAAGTGTTTAGTTACTCTTTAAAAAAGCTGTGGAAACACAGATTATAGTCTATATATTTTCTCCAGAAACTAACTCTACAAATATGGAAAAAAGTAGCCGCTTTCCGACCAAGAAGTTACAGGAACTTAGTTATAGGAACTGTCCACCTCTAAACAGTTCTACGAACTACTCTCCCCCAAACTCGGTTTTGCTGCATGCGTTCGCACTGGCCAAGTGGCCATAGGAACTGGTAGGAGGGGTAAGGGAGTGACGCAAGCAGACGTAGCGCGGCCACATACAACAACAACAAACCAGCATGGAGGAGGCTATTGCAATGTTCCTGTTCTGCCTTGCCGGGACCTTAAAGGATTAGTTCACTTTTGAAAAAACTTTTGCTGATAATTTACTCACCCCCATGTCATCCAAGATGTCCATGTTTTTTTTTCATCAGTCGAAAAGAAATATAGGTTTTTGATGAAAACATTCCAGGATTTTTCTCCATATAATGGACTTCATTGGGAACTGGATGGTTCAAAGTCCAAAAGACAGTTAATAACAGTTTCAGATGCAGCTTCAAATGTCTTTAAACGATATCAGACGATGAATAAGGGTCTTATCATGCGAAACGATCGGTTATTTCAAAACTTAATCCAAAAATGTAACTTTTCTAAGGACAAATGCTAGCCTTGCTCTATTCTGTGAGGCGCGTTTGCAACGTCACGTATTACGTAATTACGTTCAAAAGGTCACGGGCGACGTAGCCGAAAGTACAGAGTCAGTGTTTACAAGTTGAACGCATAGGTTGAACGTGAAAACTAGCTCAAACACCGTTTACAAAAAAGGAATTAAAAGGTAAAACAACGATGTCGGACGATTTTGATTCTGTACTTCCGGCTACGTCGCCTGTGACCTTTTGAACGTAATTACGTATTATGTGACGTTGCAAACGCGCCTCACAGAATAGAGCAAGGCTAGCATTTGTCCTTAGAAAAGTTACATTTTTGGAATAAGTTTTGAAATAACCGATCGTTTCGCATGATAAGACCCTTATTCATCGTCTGGTGTCGTTTAAAGACATTTGAAGCTGCATCTAAAACTTAACACTTTCTTTTGGACCTTGAACCATCCGGTTCCCATTGAAGTCCATTATATGGAGAAAAATCCTGGAATGTTTTCATCAAAAACCCAAATTTCTTTTCGACTGAGGAAAGAAAGACATGGACATCTTGGATGACATGGGGGTGAGTAAATTATCAGCAAAAGTTTTTTCAAAAGTGAACTAATCCTTTAATAACGGAGAACGAACGGTGGCGTTTAAAGATTATGCTTGAGTTCTGTACAGAGAAACAGAAGACGAAGGCTCCAGCGTAATATGATATTAAGTAATATGGTGGAAGAAGATAAAAGAGCAGAGCGCAGGAGGCAAACAAAACGACGGGTAAGTTTAGCTAGCATTAGCAATTAGCTGGTTGAATGCGTTATGTTTGTCTTAATCCTTGTTGTAATGTTTTGCAAAAACACACAGCGTATGGCAGACAAGTTCCTTACAAGTTCGCTACAAGTTCCCTGTTGACAGTGGGCATGAGCTTATAAGTTGAACCAATCAACGTAGACCTAGGGAAAGGGAACTAAAAAAGTCCTCGCTCTAGACTAGGTACTGAAAGAGTTATAGGACCTACGGTCTGAGGAACTAAAAAATCCCTAATTTAGTCCGGTCGGAACACGAGAAAAAAAGGGTTATAGGAACGTTAGTTTCTAGGAACTGCAAAAGTCCCTCCGGTCGGAAAGCGGCTAGTGATAGATGGGCATCTTAACCTTTACGCTGAGGAGAAAATCCAACGCACCTTTAAGGGGAACAAGAGAAATGTACTTCAAGAAATGTATTTCTGCTCAGCTAGCAACACTGGACATCAATCACACGGCAAACGCTAAGAACTTTTCATTACTGTCTACTTATGTATAATATCTCATTAGACAGGACTGTATAATATATAGACTATCGTTTCTCAGTGACGTTATTATTATAGTTGTGGTGTCGACTTTAAATTTAACCCCTTGACGTCTGAATTTATATAGCTGTATTTAAAAAAATGTTTTATGTGTGTTTTTGCCTTTAAGTAGATGGTAAATAATGTTGAGATTAGCAATTTCAAATAAATAGAAATTTTGGTATGTTGCAAATCTGCAACAACGGGCATAATGGTCAATTTGGTATGTTGCAAATCTGTAACAGCGGGCATTAATGGTCAATTTGGGGTCAATTTGGTAAGTTGCAAATGTTGCAAATGTTCCTGACCAGAGAAATCCTGGAAACCAGGAAATAAGTCCGTCACTTTGAAACAAGTGCTTGTCGAAGGTCCATAGGTCCGTAGTGAATATGCACAAACGACGTTATCTCGGCTGGTTGACTGAGTCAAATGGTTTGTTGCATATTTGCGACAGTGGGCGTTAAGGGGTTAAAACGATTAGTAGAAGTAAATCTTTATCGTTATATTTATTGTCCTTAGTGTAAACTGGCCTTTACTGTTTACCAAAATCAGTTCCTATATTGAAATATGTTAAATATCTCTCTTTCAGGGATATTAAATTATACAGCCATGAAACTGGTCAAATATAGCTATTGTTAAATTCCATATTTGTTAATAGGCTGTTCTTTGATATGATTGTGTGTGTTTTGTCTCTTTCAGGATCTGAACTGTTTGATCGGGCGATATCTAACCCCCCTGCAGAAGGAGTCTTTCCTCACTCAGGACGAGGTGAGTCAAAGCACCGCTGATGCTTTCATATTATTATCAGCTGGCGAGCTCCAACACAGAAGGATATTTCATAATCGTCCTGATGGAGAGGAGCGTGTAGGAGGACATAGATGGAGACAAACACACACTAGAAAGGAGAGGTAGAGAAGGGAGTGGGAGGGAGACACAAAATGAGGAAAACTTACATCAGACAGAAGAGAGGAAGTTCTCAATGTCATGTTTCTGCTCCTTTAATGCCCTACATATGGGAGAAGAACTCATTATACATCACTCACTGCAGACACACAAGAAATGTAGTTTGACTGAGAGTTGAGATGCACAGAGAGTTCTTATACATATATCTATAGAACAGAATACACACTTTACACAATATAAGAACATCAAATGAGATTAAAATAACGGTAAAATTGCTGAAATAAACGCTTAATTGACACATTTTATTTATTTATTTGATATTTAAGTAATATTAAGTATGTATATATTTGTTCTGTCTATATACGTATATACCAAATTCCTTAAAAAATTGTTCCTTAACTGAAATAACATAAAATAAAATAAAAAAGTTTTACTTGATGTACTAAAATATATAAAACTAAAATAAAGATGAATCTGCTTATAAATAGTTATGAACTATTGATAAGAATAGAACTATTCAAATAAGTGTTATGAACACTTTTGACATATTTTTTATTTATTTGAACACTTATTTGACACATTTTTTATTTATTTGATATTTAAGTAATATTAAATATGTATATATTTTCTTCCGTCTATATATATAGATAGGGTTATATATATATATATATATATATATATATATATATATATATATATATATATATAGAGCATTTTGAAAGATGTAAACAACACTGGTCCAGAAACACTTCCTGTTTCAGTTTGTAACTGTTTTCTTTATTTAACACGTACAGAAAACATCTTAAAGATGTTTGTTTAAATTTTTGATTCAGTTTTATATGTTCTGTTGGTTGTATTTTATCCCAGCTTTTATGTAGTGTTAAAAAACTGAAACAGGAAGTGCTTCTGGACCAGTGTTGTTTACATCTTGCAAAATGGTCTATATATATATATATATATATATATATATATATATATATATATATATATATATATGTGTGTGTGTGTGTGTGTGTGTGTGTCCAGGGTACAATTAACTAAAACTAAATTCATTAAAAAAAAATTGTACCTTAACTGAAATAATATAAAATAAAAATAAAAAAGTTTCACTTGATGCACTAAAATAAATAAAACTAAAATAAAAATGAATCTGCTTATGAATAATTATGAACACTTATTTGACACATTTTTTTATTTATTTGATATTTAAGTAATATTAAGTATGTATATATTTGTTCTGTATATATATATATATATATATATATATATATATATATATATATATATATAATGTATGTGTGTGTGTGTGTGTCCAGGGTATAATTAACTAAAACTAAAAAATTGTTCCTTAGCTGAAATAACAAAATAAATGAAAAAAGTTTTACTTGATGTACTAAATAAAATAAGAAAATATATAGACAAATCTAACAAATGAAAATGAAAACAAAAAATGAAATGACATAAATAAAATGAAAACTGAAATGCAGAAAAGTAAAATAAATTAATCCTGTTAACCATATATATACAGTGTCATAAAAGTAGTCCATATGACATAATTGTTTTTTTAGTTATAATTGACAACATACATTTTTCCTGCCTATGTATGTAATAGTTGGACGTGCTGTTCGGAAACCTCCTGGAAATGCTGGAATTCCAGGTGGAGTTCTTGAAGACTCTGGAAGACGGGACCCGACTGGTGCCGGACCTGGAGAAACTGGAGCGAGTGGAAGAGTTCAAGGTTTGTGACTGCGGTTTAATTCACGTTCAGAGAGTCTGGCCTTTGCATTTTAAGGTCATTATTATTATGGTACCTTGTTTTTTGGGCATGTACATTGTGCATGTGTGATGATATTACCATGTTTTTTGGGCATGCCATGTTATTGCATCAATCAAAACTATTCATAAGCAGATTTATTCAACACAAACCATGATACCTGATGTATTTCTTTCAAAATCCCTCTCGTCTTACAGAAAATCCTCTTTTCTCTGGGTGGCTCGTTCCTGTATTACGCCGACCGCTTCAAGATCTACAGCGCTTTCTGTGCCAGCCACACCAAAGTGCCCAAAGTGCTGGTCAAAGGTGCGTAAATCTCAGCTCAGAAATGACCTTGCTCCCTGTGAATTCTGGGATTTTCACTGAGCCCCTGCGGCTGCGCTTCTGTAAATCTCATGCGAGCGGCTCTGGGGCGTCAGTTGTATAAATCTGCCGCTGTGTGGGTGTCTGTGAGGTTGGTCTGGAGCTTCTTGCTGTTTATTTTTATTATTTAACATTCTGCAGATTTGTGACTTTTACTTAACAGTCGTTTTCTAGTTAGTTAGATTAGAACTTAAAGGAGTAGTTCACTTTAAAAAAACTTTTGCTGATAATTTACTCACCCTCATGTCATCCAAGATATCCATGTCATTTTTTCTTCAGTTGAAAAGAAATTAAGGTTTTTGATGAAAACATTCCAGGATAATGGACTTCAATGGGAACCAAACGGTTCAAGGTCCAAAAGACAGTTTCAGTGCAAACTGTTCAAAGGGCTTTAAACGAATCCAGACGATGAATAAGGGTCTTATCAAGCGAATCGATCACTCATTTAAAAAAATAACAAAGTTTAAGTTTTATAACCTCAAATGCTCGTCTTGCTCTGTTCTGTGATGCGCGTTCGTGACTCTCCTGTTTGAACTCAAAATTAATGAATGTTTTTCCGAGTCAATTTGTTCATTTCGTTCGTTGAATGAACCAAATGACTCCGAAAAAGATTTGTTCATTTTGATGAATGAGTTCGAACAGGAGAGTCATGAACGTGCGTCACAGAGGCGAGCATTTGAGCTTATAAAACTTAAACTTTGTTATTTATTTATTAAATGAGCGATCGTTTTGCTTGATAAGACCCTTATTCATCGTCTGGAATCATTTAAAGACCTTTGAAGCTGCACTGAATCTCATTTGGATCTTGAACCGTTTGGTTCCCATTGAAGTCCATTATATGGCGGAAATCCAGGAATGTTTTCATCAAAAACCTTAATTTCTTTTCGACTGAAGAAAGAAAGACATGGACATCTTGGATGACATGGGAGTGAGTAAATTATCAGCAAAAGTTTCTTTTTTAAAGTGAACTACTCCTTTAATGTGCTTGAAAAATTAAGAAACATAACAAATGCCTCCAGTCTTCAAATCTGTCTATCACTATCAAAACACACAATCCTTTGACAGAATAATCACAACTTCCTGTGTTTGCGTTCTCTCCAGCGAAGACAGACGCGGCCTTCAAGGCGTTCCTGGACGAACGCAACCCCAAACAGCAGCATTCGTCCACGCTGGAGTCGTTCCTGATCAAACCCATCCAGAGAGTGCTGAAATACCCTCTTCTGCTGAGAGAACTGCACTCGCTCACCGACCCCGACAGCGAGGAGCACTACCATCTGAACGGTGAGCTTCATATCAGCCTGTGTGCGTCAGAAAGCTTTACGCAACATATATATATATGAAGAGTTCAGATGCAAAAGCCTCTAAGTGTCATTTGAAATTTTCTTCTAGAATGATCATTTTTATCAAGCTTGTATATTTAAGTTCAGTAATTTCAGTTAAATTGCAATGAGGATTACCTATTAATTGTCATTTAAGTGAAATTACTGAACTTGAATATACAAGCTTGATAAAAATGGTCATTTTAGAAGAAAATTTCAAATGGCATTTAGAGGCTTTTGCATCTGAACTCTTCATATATTCAAACGTTTGGGCTCGGTAAAATATTTTCATTTCTTTGAAGATTTTTTTAAGTTTTGAAATTGTGAAGGTGTTTTCTGTTTGAAATATACAGTATGTAATTTAAATAAAATGTAGTTTATTCCTGTGATCAAAACTGAATTTTCAGTATAATTGCTCCAGTTTTTAGGGCTGCCACTTTACGTTCGAAAATCCAACCAGGTCAACCAACAAGTTTCGAAAACTAAAATAGGGAATCGATATTATGTGTTTATCGATAAAATGTGTTTTAGGTGGACAGATCAATACAGTACACAGAACATGAATTACAATGTATTTTCTGTGAACCAAATGCGTTTTAATATTCTCTATTACTTACAAGCGCGCTGTTATTTGTTGCTTTGTGACATGTGTATTTAATATATCATGAGGACTCGCGAGTTGTGTATTTGCGCTAAATCCACACAGATTTGGCTTACACGAACTTCGCCAGCAAAGTGAGTAAACATAGAAACACACCAAATTGGCTCGTGATTTGACATTTGTCATTTTTACACACATTTGGCGGGTTGGAGGGTGTTCATTTCAATCCCTGAATGTTGCACTCCTGTTTGTCATTGTGCACGAAACTTCACGCCGATAAATCATGACTTGTGTGCTGACTTGTTCGTCCTAATGGCTGTTAGTCGTCCGTGGATTTGCCTGTATTTGGTGTTGAAAATGGAAACGTCTTTAGACACGGAAAAGCGATTTTACAATCGATTCAATTAATATATTATAATGTATATATATATTGAATAATATATATTCAACTATAATTGGCATGGATATGATTGATATGTAATTTTTTTTGCTTCTGTTGTGCAGTGGCAATGAAGGCCATGAACACAGTGGCCAGTCACATCAACGAGATGCAGAAGATCCACGAGGAGTTTGGAGCCGTCTTTGACCTCCTCATCTCTGAACAGACTGGAGAAAAGAAAGAGGTTTGTGAACTTTACATCAGTCTGGACAATCACTCAACATGTCCAATTTCAGTTCAGTATTTATCATCAATATGAGCTGTGCTCTTTTGGGGAAAACAATAAATGGAATAACAGGCCAAATAAGTTTGTGTCTAAAAGTGAATTTATCAGTATTGACTTCTTGTTTATGTAGATATCAATATAAAAATGATATTGTGTCATTCACATAGCGTCAGCTCTCTTTTTATTTTGGGTTGCATTTTAGTATAACTTGAGATAATGCAGAGCTTAAAGGGTTAGTTCACCCAAAAATGAAAATTCTGTCAGTATTTACTCACCCTCATGTTGTTCCAACCCCGTAAGACCTTCGTTCATCTTCGGAAAACGAATTAAGATATTTAAGATATTAAAATCGCTCCTGCATACAGTCCATAGGCTTCTTGAGGGACTGGCTCTTGCCGTCCCCGAAAAGTCATAAAAGACATCGTTAAAATAGTCCAAGTGACTACAGGGGCTCAATCTTAAGTTTATCAAACGACGAGAACACTTTTGTGCGCAAAAAAACAACAAAAATAACGACTTTATTTCAACTATTCGTTTATTTCTCCCTCTGCGCGAGTCAGCTAACTAGTTTAATAGCGTAAGCTTCTGTTATTGTACGTCACACGCATCACACACACATGACCAGCGTCGACCAATAGTGAGCCTACGTGTGACGTAGCTCTACGCAATCACACTACGTTAACGGACTATAGGCTTATGGAGAAGGAAGTGAATAGTTGAAATAAAGTCGTTATTTTTGTTGTTTTTTTGCGCACAAAAGTGTTCTCGTCGTTTGATAAACTTAAGATTGAGCCCCTGTAGTCACTTGGACTATTTTAACGATGTCTTCAATTACTTTTCGAGGACAGCAAGAGCCAGTCCCTCAAGAAGCCTATGGACTGTATGCAGGAGCGATTTTAATATCCTAAATATCTTAATTTGTGTTCCGAAGATGAACGAAGGTCTTACGGGGTTGGAACAACATGAGGGTGAGTAAATACTGACAGAATTTTCATTTTTGGGTGAACTAACCCTTTAAGTCTCAGTCCATATGGTGTTTCAACCACATTTCATGCCCTGCAGCTGATAATAACTGTCGTTCGGATCAGACTTCCTTCTTCATTCCAACCTGTATTTATCGACAGCATATTTCAATCTTATCATCTTATTATGTGAACACAATAAAACTTTAGTTGCATAATATAGCTGTAGCTCTGCATTATGCAGCCAGGGACAGACGTGATCCCTTCTGGATTGCAGATTGCGAGCTGTGCGTGTGTGTGTGTCTGTGTGTGTGCGCGCGTGCGTGCGTGCAAGCTCTCTAACAGTGGCGTCTGCTATGATTACAGGTTGCTGACTTGTCTATGGGAGATTTACTCCTCCACACCAGCGTGACATGGATCAACCCGTCCTCCTCACTGGGGAAGTGCAAGAAAGAGCCACAGCTGGCCACATTTGGTACATTCAATCTCCACACAACCTCAACTCATGGATGGTTAGTTAGTTAGTTAGTTAGTTAGTTAGTTAGTTAGTTAGTTAGTTAGTTAGTTAGTTAGTTAGTTAGTTAGTTAGTTAGTTAGTTAGTTAGTTAGTTAGTTAGTTAGTTAGTTAGACAGACATACAGATAGACAGAGATAGATAGATAGACAGACAGACAGACTGACAAACATACAGACAGATAGATAGATAGACAGATATAGATAGATAGATAGATAGACAGACAGACAAACATACAGATAGATAGATAGATAGATAGATAGATAGATAGATAGATAGATAGATAGATAGATAGATAGATAGATAGATAGATAGATAGATAGATAGATAGATAGATAGATAGATAGATAGATAGACAGACTGACAAACATAGAGATAGATAGATAGATAGATAGATAGATAGATAGATAGATAGATAGATAGATAGATAGATAGATAGATAGATAGATAGATAGATAGATAGATAGATAGATAGATAGATAGATAGACAGATATAGATAGATATATAGATAGATAGATAGATAGATAGACAGACACACACTGACTGACAGACGGAAATAGATAGATAGATAGATAGATAGATAGATAGATAGATAGATAGATAGATAGATAGATAGATAGATAGATAGATAGATAGATAGATAGATAGATAGATAGACAGACAGACTGACAAACATACAGATAGATAGATAGATAGATAGATAGATAGATAGATAGATAGATAGATAGATAGATAGATAGATAGATAGATAGATAGATAGATAGATAGATAGAGATAGATAGATAGATAGATAGATAGATAGACAGACAGACTGACATACAGATAGATAGATAGATAGATAGATAGATAGACAGACAGACTGACAAACATACAGATAGATAGATAGATAGATAGATAGATAGATAGATAGATAGATAGATAGATAGACAGACAGACTGACAGACAGATATAGATAGATAGATAGATAGATAGATAGATAGATAGATAGATAGATAGATAGATAGATAGATAGATAGATAGATAGATAGACAGACAGACAGATATAGATAGATAGATAGACAGTTAGACAGACAGACAGACTGACAAACATACAGATAGATAGATAGATAGATAGATAGATAGATAGATAGATAGATAGATAGATAGATAGATAGATAGATAGATAGATAGATAGATAGATAGATAGATAGACAGATATAGATAGATAGATAGACAGTTAGACAGACAGACAGACTGACAAACATACAGATAGATAGATAGATAGACAGACAGACAGACAGACAGACAGACAGACAGATAGATAGATAGATAGATAGATAGATAGATAGATAGATAGATAGATAGATAGACAGACAGACAGACAGACAGACAGACAGACAGACAGATAGATAGATAGATAGATAGATAGATAGACAGACAGACAGACAGACAGACAGACAGACAGACAGATAGATAGATAGATAGATAGATAGATAGATAGATAGATAGATAGATAGATAGATAGATAGATAGATAGATAGACAGATAGACAGATATAGATAGATAGATAGACAGTTAGACAGACAGACAGACTGACAAACATACAGATAGATAGATAGATAGATAGATAGACAGACAGACAGACAGACAGACAGACAGACAGATAGATAGATAGATAGATAGATAGATAGATAGATAGATAGATAGATAGATAGATAGATAGATAGATAGATAGATAGATAGATAGATAGATAGACAGATAGACAGATATAGATAGATAGATAGACAGTTAGACAGACAGACAGACTGACAAACATACAGATAGATAGATAGATAGATAGATAGATAGACAGACAGACAGACAGACAGACAGACAGACAGATAGATAGATAGATAGATAGATAGATAGATAGATAGATAGATAGATAGATAGATAGATAGATAGATAGATAGATAGATAGATAGATAGATGGATGGATGGATGGATGGATGGATGGATAGATGTGATAGATTCTGAAGTGAACAGAAGAGTAATGTTGTATCTTTCTTCTCCAGTGTTTAAAACCGCTGTTGTGTTCATCTGTAAAGATTATTCTAAGCAGAAGAAGAAAATGGTGAGTGTTGTGATGTGGACATTACTCCCAACCATCCCTCTTTCTCCCTCTCTCTATCCCGCAGCCTTTTTCGCTAGTAGCGAGTAGTTCACTAAAGAAGTGTTCTTCAGCTAACTGGGTGTTGTATTCATACTCATAACAACAGCACATTATTCACACGCGTCCGTCTCTCTTCCTCAGGGTGGTTCTCATCGAGCATCGGTCTCAGGTGAGGAGAAAGATCCGTTCCGTTTCCGCCACATGATCCCCACTGATGCGCTCCAGGTGCGCACACTGTCCAATACAGGTAAGTGAGTGTGACACACAC
Organism: Pimephales promelas; assembly: GCF_988280905.1. Lineage (NCBI taxonomy): Eukaryota > Metazoa > Chordata > Actinopteri > Cypriniformes > Leuciscidae > Pimephales > Pimephales promelas. Next base: position 30,790,355 of record NC_142784.1, read on the forward strand.
AAATCAAATATCAGACCCAAACGAAACCCTGGGGACCTGATCACAGTGTGTGTGTGTGTGTGTGTGGGTACAGACGGAGACAACGCAGCCGTTTGTGAGATCATCCATGTGAAGTCTGAATCAGAGGGAAGACCCGAGAGAGTGTTTCAGCTCTGCTGCAGGTCAGTGTGTCCTGCTATAAAACAATACGCACACATTTAACAAACATCATTCATTAGGAAACTGACACCATCTGGTGGAGGAACCCTGTACAGCTTTTATGTGCATGTTACCTTAAATGTGCTGTTATTGTTATGTGAAACACAAATACAAACCATATTTATCTGATTTTGAACATATGTCTAAAATCTACATGAATAATAAACTGATGTGTTAAACGGTGTCTGCAGCTCTCCAGAGAGTAAGAAAGACTTCTTGAAGATGGTTCACTCCATCCTGAGAGATAAACAGCGCCGTCAGCTGTTGAAGACAGAGAGTCTTCCTCCAAATCAGCAGTATGTTCCCTTTGGAGGAAAACGCCTGTGCGCTCTTAAAGGAGCCCGACCCGCCATGAACAGAGCAGGTACACACACACAGCAGAGGCTAAACACTGACTTTAGGCCACTGGTTTCAACATTGATAATCATCAGAAGTGTTTCTTGAGCAGCAAATCAGCATATTAGAATGATTTCTGAAGGATCATGTGACACTGAAGTACTGTAGTGTTAATTTTGTCAACTGTTTTTAATTGAATCTTCAAGTCAAATGTCTGAGGATTTTACTCTAGTAATAGTCAGTGAAAGTTGTATAATGGTTGAATTTAAAATTATATTAAAATTATAGTCAACTATAATAAATAGAAATGTATTTTTACATTTCATTAGAATTATTGCACTTACACCCTATAAGCACAAATCAAGAGAATGTCAACACATATGCATATGGTTTATTGGTAACACTTTACAATAAGGTTCATTAGTTAACTACAGTAGTTAACATTAACTAAGAACGAACAATACTTCTACAGCATTTGTTAATCTTTGTTAATTTCAACATTTACTAATACTTTATTAAAATCTTGTTAACATTAGTTAATACACTGTGAACTAACATGAACAAACAATGAACAGCTGAATTTGTATTAACAAAGATTAACAAAAACAGTAACAAATGTATTGTTCATGTTAGTTAATACATTAACTAATGTTTAATAAATGAACCTTATTGTAAAGTGTTACCGGTTTATTTGACCTCATCTTGTTTTCAGAATTATTATAGGCTATTTATCATATACTGGTAAAAAAAAAAAAACTCCAATAATTCCAAATTACAGTAATGTTTTTCTATTAAAACAACAGCAAAAAAGACTTTGCATTGTCGCATAGAGGTTGCGTAAGTTAATTGATTTAGCAATCGAGAGATTCCTGTTTGGAGTTCATCACTGAGAAGGTTTGATCACAAACGGCGTAAGCGGTTCATGACAGAGCACAGACCGACTGAATGATACTTTCATTCAAGCAGAAAATCTCAAGTGGAAATCTCTAAACTGCAGCTTTCTTGTTCGTCTGTGTTTTCAGGGTAGAAAACATGTTTTCTTTAACAGAAAAGCTCTGATTGGAGGATTTAATTTCTTGAAATCTGGCAACCGTAAGCATGAAAAGCTTGTTGCGGCTTGTTAAAAACAGTTTTGTCTCTGCTTTCATTCAACAAAAACATATATTTATAACATTTTAGTCTGGTCATTTTTGTCAACATTGATAAAGTCACAGTCATCATTTAATGACGTTGGTCTCGTCTTTGTCATGGAATAAAGGTTATCAACGGAAAACATTTTTTGTCATAGATTTCGTGACACTAATGATGTAAAAATATTTCTCAATATTACTGTTTTTATTGTATTTGAATCAAATAAATGCCTTGGTAAGCATAAAATACTTATTTTTCAATGGGTTCATGTGGTTACTTTTAAAAAAAACTGATAAAACTGATAATTTACTCACCCCCATGTCATCCAAGATGTCCATGTCTTTCTTTCTTCAGTCGAAAATAAATTAAGGTTTTTGATGAAAACATTCCTGGATTTCCGCCATATAATGGACTTCAATGGGAACCAAACGGTTCAAGGTCCAAATGAGATTCAGTGCAGCTTCAAAGGACTTTAAACGACACCAGACGATGAATAAGGGTCTTATCAAGCGAAATGATCGCTCATTTAAAAAATAAATAAAAAAGTTCAAGTTTTATAAGCACAAATACTCGTCTGTGACGCACGTTTGTGACTCTCCCGTTCAAACTCGTTAATCAAAATGAACGAATCTTTTTTTCGAGTCATGACTCGAAGGGTCCTAGATAAGACCCTTATTCATCGTCTGGTGTCGTTTAAAGCCATTTGAAGCTGCACTGAAACTCTCATTTGGACCTTGAACCGTTTGGTCCCCATTGAAGTCCATTATATGGAGAAAATCCTGGATTGTTTTCATCAAAAACCTTCATCTCTTTTCGACTGGATGACATAAATTATTAGCAAAAGTTTTTTTAAAAGTGAACTACTCCTAACACTAGTTGCCTAAAGGTAGTTTAACTCAAACATATGAACAAAATGACAATAAAAGGTGTATGCGAGTAATGCTCAATGTTTTGCATCTTTTCAGTTTCTGCTCCCACTCGCACTCTGGGCCGGAGGAAACTGGTGCGAAACCGCTTCACCATCGACACGGACATCGTCTTCGACACCGAGCCGGACAGCGACTCGCCGGACTCCCAGCATGCTCAGGAGCAGAGCGTCATCCCGGCGGGCGACACCGACCGCTGGGTGGAGGAACAGTTCGACCTCCAGCGCTACGAGGAGCAGGAACACGACGTGAAGGAAACGGACATCCTTAGCGACGACGACGACTTCTCCCAGTCCGCCCTGAGCCCGTCCACCGAGCCAGACCTGGAGGGGCCGCTCTCTGCCCTCTCGCTGGAGGGAGACACAGAGGAGGACGAGGACGAGGAAGCGGAGAGCAAGAAGGACTACAAATCTCACCATGCCAAGCTCTCTCATGTAGGGAAGCAGTGCGCCATGTCAGTGGCCAGTGTGGATGAGCAGGCGCTGCCTGATGAGGTCATCTGGGTGCGACGGGACAGCAGCGCAGAGAACGAGACACAGAGCTGAGTCAACGAAAGCTCGGCCGATGCATGACGACGGTTTCTCCTCACTAATATTCCCGAATGTTAGACATTCCTGTCGAAATAGCTGTAAGATATGATGCTTCTCCACCATAGACACTTACACACATTAGATGAGCTCTACGTGTGCGCTGTGGCCAATCAGAAACCGCGGGGAACGTGGTAGTACAATCAATAGATTTAGAATTGCACATTCAACGTTGGCAGCTGCCAACGTCTGCCAAACATTTTCATTGTTTATTTATAAAATAAGGGCTGTGATTTATTTATTATGTCCTTCAGATGTAAGCCGAAACAACAGCCGGATAAAATATGATGGATTTTTGTTTGTTTGACATTCTCATATTTGTACAGAAAAGGCCCTTTTTCTCCTTTGGATTTGTATATATTTGCGTTTATTTCTTTTCAATTTTTCCGAAATGTACAACACTGCGCACTATTCTGACCTGAAAAACACACGCCAGTTGAATATTCATTGAGTAATTGTGTTGAATATTGAATATTGATTGATCTCAGGTCAAAATAATGCTGAACGGATATTTTTATGATTTTTTTACAGCTCATTCTTGGTCACTATGTCCTGTTTTACTTGAATTCTGTTGATAAATGCAATATGATTTTTTAGCTGATGGACTGTTCTGTTCACGTTGATATGGTTTGTTGTGGTTCAGCCCTGCATTACTGACACATTAATCGACACTCACATTATGGAAGACGACCCGAGCCTTTACACACACAAAATGTGTACAGTGTCGTTTATTTTTTAATTGACCTTTTCATTTATTTAGTTCTGTTTTAGCTGCAGTTAAACGAGCAACTTTTGGTTTCGTGTTTTAAAAGTTCCAAAATTTGCTGAATGCAATCGAGAAAAGCCACTGGAAAAATATTTTAGATGATAATAATGAATTCTAATTGAAAACATTCCCGTTGTGCTATAGAGATTGCATTTTTATTTTGTACATAGAGCTGTGGATTGATATTATATCAAATAAACTGGTTTCGTACATATCCAAAGCCGATCCCTGTGATTCGTGGATGCTTCTTCATTTCCAGGCACATTTCCACCAGTGTTAATATGAAGCACTCCTGTTTTGACCTGCGTGTGTGATCTTGCCCTTTATGCATTAAAGACAATCAACGCGGTTGGAATTTCAAATGTGAGGCACTGCTTGGCTTCGATGACAGATGGAAGTGCCAGGATCGCTTCAGGCTCGGTGTTTTTAGCGGAAACTCTGGAGTCAGGAGTGAAATATAGGATGAGGGAAGCAATCAATCTCTCAGCGCTCAGATATAGGTAAGATGTAAGAGCTGATAGAGTTCCTCTCCTCAGGCCCGAGTGACATCATCAGACCACACACGCATCATCATCATAGAAATTAATTCATGAATATTTACTTTACTAAGAATCTTTTATTTTTTTGCTTCATGTGGCCTTCAGATCAGACTAGTAATGAACGTAGATTTTAACCTCCCGAACAAGCGGATTTTTCTTAAAAGTCACGTCAGGGTTTTTAAGAAATTGTCACTCATTGTTTGCTGTTTATTTTTTATATAATTTTATAATTATCTTTTCTAAACAATGATATTGACATTTTTTGTACAAAGTTTTTTTTTTTGCCGTTTCATCAATTTTTTTTTCTTCTCATAATTGTTATATTATTTATAATATGTATTATTTATAATAAGTTATATATTTGTAAATGTATGTATTTATATAGAGGTGTATAGTGTTTATTGATATATTTTGTACATATTTTTTGTAACCATTTAGATAAAAAAAAAAGCAATCTGCCTCCCAGTGGTCGAATTAAGGTAGTACCATATGTTTACATAGTAGGCCAGGATACGTTAAGTTTTATAGTAGTGTTAATGCATAGAAATGTTATGCCTCATGTCGAGCTCGAAGCCATTTCATCTGAAACTTCAAACTTTAAGGTTTCGCTAAGTTTGTTAATTCCTTACGTTTACCTTACGTAAGTTTACTATGTTTTATTGTTGAAAGTAATTCTTTTTTGTATTTATATCTATTGGCTGTTACAATTTTGACAAAGATGTGGAGAAGATGAACAATAATCCTTTGACCTTTAACCTGACTCAAGTCAAGGATTCTGTGGTCGACTTGACTTCATTAGAGAAAACTGAGAAAAACAAGGTAAGTTTATATCAATTTAATGGAGTTTTGCACTAAATAAACCAACATTTAGGTTAATTAACCTACACAGTTCATAAAAGCCTATACTGTGGTAAAATGACGGAACCAGATGGTAATACGACGTAGTGAATGATAACGTTAGCATTCTTGCTAATCATTCATTGTCACCTGGTTCTAAGTAAATGACTGTGGCATTTACGTGAAAAGAGTAATTATTTATACATTTTAACGTGGTATGAGTACAATTAATAAAATAATACCTTTGTTTGATTATTATTTATTAATTGGATGCTGTGGAAGTTTGTATTTTTTTATGTTGAACGTGCATTTTTACACAGATGCGCTAGATGGCGCACAAAGATGGCGCAGAAAATAACTATCAACTATAATAAAAAAAATCTACAAAATCTAATAACATGTACCACATTTTCTGAGCATCTATAGTGGTTTTCTCTATTTATTCAGAAGTGAAACATTTACTGTCTACAGTTAAGTAAAAGGTGCTGTCTAAAAGGAAAAGTGTGATATTGACAGAATACATTTACATAAGTCATAATATGTTGTTAAATGTCACTCTTGTTCTCTGAGGTTGGACGTCTGAGTTGACATATGAAACTCAGTCACAGATGAAGTCACAGCAGCCCGACCCGTCGGACAGGTTTGAAAGTTTCTGTTGACTCTTCAATGAACCTCTTACTGATTTTAATTCACAGTGTTTTACATGAAGACTGGTGACATTTTAGCTCAGGTGAGATGAGCTGCTGCTCTCTGTGAGCTCCTGTAAATGTGCTCAACATGATCCTATGTTCAGCCAGGATTTCAATTCTAAAAAATACATTCACTTTAAATGACAAAACAAACAGATTAATAGTCATAAAACAAGGTATAAAATGAACACTGATACCTGCCAGTTGAGGATAAACCATGAACATGTTCTTACAAAGCATTTAGTATTTTGCATTATTTATATTATAAGTATGTTGTTCTTCCTGGTATGAGATTATGTTGTTGCCTTTTTTCTATCATAATGGTGGCAAGCAGCATCAAGCATCACTGCACGTCACAAAAAATGTTTTGTTCCACATATTTTCATGGTTTAATGCATGGAAGATTTGAAAACTGTAGGCATCCATAACATCTCATTGTAAATTGAGGTAAAAGTTTAACAACTGTCATTGATTTGATTTGTTCACGTCACTTAGAACACCAAGATTCAGATTAATGTTCTTACAATGCAATTTATACTTATTTATACAATTTTTTTGTTCTGTCCTTACAAAATGAGCAATAACAGTTTTATTTACTCGCCAAAGTCAGTTTTCTCCCATAGGTGCACTTGATGAATGTTAATTGTAGGTTGCCAGCAGCTGTAGTTTTACTGTCTTAAATAAGTATCCCACTATTATTAAGGGCTTTAAACAATTTCTTTAAACTATTTTCAGAGTTTAATGATTTTAAGGGATACTCCACTTTTTTTTTGGAAATAGGCTCATTTTACCACTCCCCCAGAGTTAAACAGTTTTACCGTTTTCAAATCCATTCAGACGATTTTCTGATATTTAGAGTAATATCAGTAACCGGACAGTTTCTGGTCTCGTTGACTTCCATAGTATATTTTTTTCCTACTATGGAAGTCAATGAGACCAGAAACTGTCTGGTTACTGATATTCTTCGAAATATCAGAAAATCGTCTGAATGGATTTGAAAACGGTGAAACTCAACTGTTAAACTGTGGGAGAGTGGTAAAATGAGCCTATTTCCAAAAAAAGTGGAGTATCCCTTTAAACTCTCTTGTTTGAATTCATCAAAATGAACAAATCTTTTTTCATGTCATTTGGTTCATTCATTGAACGAAATGAACGAGTTGACTCGGGAAAAGATTTGTTCATTTTGATGAACGAGTTCGAACAGGAGAGTCACAAACGTGCATCACAGAACAGAGCAAGGCGACCATTTGTGCTTATAAAACTTAAAATTTGTTATTTATTTATTAAATGAGCGATCGTAAAACGATGACTTATTCATTGCCTGGAATCGTTTAAAGCCCTTTGAACAGTTTGCACTGAGACTGTCTTTTGGACCTTGAACCGTTTGGTTCCCATTGAAGTCCATTATATGGAGAAAAATCCTGGAATGTGTTCATCAAAAACCTTAATTTCTTTTCGACTGAAGAAAGAAAGACATGGATATCTTACCTGACATGGGGTTGAGTAAATTATCAGCAAAAGCTTTTTTAAAAGTGAACTAATCCTTTAATATGGATGTTTTTCTTACAAAAATGCATCTCTTTTTGGGTTAAAATAACTCTTTAATCTTGTTTTGTTTCATTTTAAAATCAGTGCTGAGTACATTTTACTCTAAAAACGAAAATACTATTTCAGTCTTTTGGCCTCAAAATTTCTCTTTTAATTCAAGTCTTGCTGTTTTTTATTTATTTACAGTATTTTATTTGATCAATTTTCAACTTGTTATTTTGTGGCCCTCACTATGGAGCCGTCACTGTAGTGTACATTAGAGCAGTTCCTGCTGTTGCAACCGATGCATGAACTCACAGACAAGTCCGTTTGTCATCAGCTAACAGAAACCAGCGTTACCGCATAGCACGGATGCACACAAGCCCTCCTACATCATTCCTGTCAGATATCCCCAATACATTTGTAGAAACGCTGGCGTTTCACATCACTTGTGCTCGCGAGCGAAGCTGTAGTCATGAGGGCTAAGCTGGAGATCCTGGCCCTGGTGCTGGGCACCGTCGGTCTGATCGGGACCATCGCGACGACCGCGCTCCCCATGTGGAAGGTCACGGCGTTTATCGGGCCCAACCTCATCGTCATGGAGGCGCTGTGGGAGGGCTTGTGGATGGCGTGCATTCGGCAGGCGGACATCCGGATGCAGTGCAAGATCTACGACTCTCTGCTCATCCTGCCGGGAGACATCCAGGCGGCCCGCGGGCTCATGTGTGTGTCCATCACGCTCGCCGTCCTCGCCGTCCTGGTGTCCGTCTGCGGGATGAGGAGCACAGACTGCCTTCAGGACCACAGCAGGGGCAAGAACGTGATCCTGCTGGTGGGCGGGTGTCTTTTCGTCGTGTCCGGCCTCGCCGCTCTCATTCCCGTCTGCTGGTCCACTCATTCCATCATACGAGACTTTTATAACCCCATGGTGTTGGAGTCGCAGAAGCGCGAGATCGGACAGGCGCTGTACGTGGGCTTCGCCACGTTCCTGGTCCTCTTGGTGGCGGGGGTGATCCTGCTGTGCCGTTACGCCCCTCGACAGAGGAAGGACGAGGAGGACGGCCCGTATGTCCCGGTGGAAATGAGCATGTTGGGACGGACTCCCTCTTCCAACTCCAACTGGAAGACTCAGTACGTCTGACAGAGAGTGATTCATTCATTCATTCATTTATGTGCATCTTTTTAGTTGTTGTTTTTTTTTTTTTACTTTTCAAGCTTTTGTTGCTGTCTTGGTATCTTGTAAAATCTCTGTTGAATTCTGGTTAATTAGATTAAATGTTACTCACTTTACTAACTAAGTGCATTCAGTCTATACTATATGAAGTGTAATATGGTATGATCATATATTATATTTTTAATACATTTTGGGTTAAATTCATTTATTTTAGTTCTGTACTTGTAAGGAAAAACTAAAACTAACTTCTATTCGTGCATCTATCACGAACATAAGATTTGCCTATTTCTGTTTTAAATAAATCATTCAATTATGAATGAGACTAAACAATCAGTTATGGTAATCATCTAAAATTCATTATTTACAACCAAAAACAAACAATTTTTTTTTTATTTTAAGATTTACCCAGCAACTTTTTCAACTTTTATATCAGAATTGTTCAATTATGAATAAGACTAAACTAGATAATCATTCCAATGCATTAATTGCACAAAAAACTTGCAATTTAGGTTTTTTTTTATAAAATATTATTTTATTATGCATATTATTTATTATCTAATATTTATACTTACATTTATACAATATAAATACTGCAATTATAAATATGATAATAATTGTACTTTTTTAATTGTATGATTTTATTGTAATATTAAATGTGCTAGTTAAAATTAAGTGATATTAAAGGATAATTTAAACAATAAAGTTGTGTGATTTTCAGAGAAAATGTTCATTTCTCAGAACTTTGTCTCAGATGTTTCTCACAGTTCTATTGGAGGAATAAAAGTGGAAACGAATAAAACAACAAACACGGTAGACAGAGCTGTAACTGAATGACGAGCCGCTCGGATCATTTGAGAAATGCTTGAGTTCATATTAAAATCCTTGACTTTTGATTGCAGAGTCTTTTCCTCAGGAGAAACATCTGATAAGCTGAAGATTTCACCAAAACTCCTTAATATACTAAATAATTGCGATATTAAAGGGATAGTTGACTTTGAAATTAATTTTTTATATGTTTTAGCTTACCTCAAGGGCATCCAAGATGTAGGTGTCTTTGTTTCCGCAGTATTTTCAATTTTGATATTTTTAGGTCAAACCGTTCTTGTCTGTCAGTCATATAATGGAGGTCTATGGTCACCACCTCAAAGAGCATGCACAGAGAAGTCCAAGTTAAACATGATTTAATGACTCGTAAATGTAAGTACACATTGATGGTCTAAGACACGAAACGAGCGGTTTGTGTGAGAAAACGAACAGTATTTATATCGTTTTTACCTCTTGTAATCACAGCCACGTCCAACTGATCTGAGGACGCGGGCGCTTTGTGGCTGCGCAAGCTGTGATCATAGACCTGCATTATATGACTGACAGACAAGAACGGTTTGACCTAAAAATATCAAAACTGAAAATACTGCGGAAACAAAGACACCTACATCTTGGATGCCCTTGAGGTAAGCTAAAACATACCAAAAATTAATTTCAATGAACTATCCCTTTAAATAGATTTTTTTTAATTGTCTTTCCTATAGTTTTGATGCATAATTCTTAGATTTTGCCATGCTGGGCTTTTGACTAAAAACAATTGCATTCATTAAAAACACTCTGGATATACAAAGCAGACAGGATGAGAAATAACATGCTGAAAAATACAGGCGTGCCGTCTGCGTGAGATTCGCATCTGACATGCCTAGATATTGAGCAACACCCACATGCATTTATTTACTGTAAGTGAAACTAAATGTAAGCTATACGCTGCTGCTGGACTCATGTTAGATGGATTAGATATCTACAGAAGTGTGTGTGTGTGTGTGTGTGTGTGTGTGTGTGTGTGTGTGTGTGTGTGTGTGTGTGTGTGTGTGTGTGACACTAGCCATCTCAGGTTCCACCCTCCACTATCTGCGTTTCTTACTTGGAATTGCTGTAACACACCTGACCTCTCACTGACAGACAGCAGCTGAAGCTCAGGGGAATCATGGGAAATTTAAGTTTAGGAACCTTTTGAGAAAATAAGTCAGAGATCTCCATATGAACTGAAACATTTCTCATCAAATTCTTCCAAAGATGAAACATTCAATGATCTGAGCCGCTTTTAATTGATGTAAAATATTGACTCTATTTTCTAAGGAGTCTTAAGAAAAACATATGAGACAGTTAAAACTTTAATAAGATATAAATAATAAATACAATTCGAGTCTCCTGCAGAACTATGAAAGAGCAATAAAATATATGCATGTTAATTTTATTTATAGTTTTGTCTGTAATTTTTAAATTGAATGTGGTTATCTTTAATGTTTTTCTTACACCTCCATTGCTCAATACATTTTTTATTTGATTGCCCAGCCTGGATAATAATTATTTATTTATTTTATTGAATTATTTTTATTTAGGAATTGTTTATATTTATATTAAAAAATAATAGTAAACTATTATTATTATTGTTATATGAGCAATTATATTGCATATACCCAAGTTATAAAATGTCAAAATAGTCATTGTCATTCACAAATTTATTCATATATGTATTTGTATTTATACTGTATTAATTTTATATTATAGTAGTCAACATTTGAATGGAATCTCAAAAGTTCATCAAAGTTGTCCTAGTATTGTTCAAAAAGTTCAAATGTTGATTACTGTATTTTTAGAAATAGTAATTCACTGTATTTTGATAACTTGAGCTTTAAAATTGTTTTATATTTATATATTTTTATTTATTATTATTATGTATTTTATAACTTGAATATTACCTTGAAAGTGACCATTTAAATTAGATTTTAAATAAATCTTATACACTCCAACAAGCTATTTTGTGTTTGCATTCTGAATATAATACTCATATTTACTGTAGGAGCCACCTAATTGGCAGAAGTCACTTGTTTGAGCATTTCAAGTATCACCAGTTTCCTTCGAGGTGATTATCAGATGTTTTAGGAGCAGAAGAACCAGTCTGATTGCATACAATCATTAACATTTTTTCTTGGCTGTAAATACGTGTCATCTGGATCTTCCGGTCTCATTTGAGAAACACCACAGTGAAGGAGAGCTGTGTTCTGCGTCTTCTCGACCATCATGTCTTACACGACCGGGACTTACATGGCCAAGTCCTACGCGGACAAAGCCCACCCGGACAAAACCTATGGGGGCAGTGTGTACACGGGCTATCCTGAGAAGTCTGCGGAGGAGATATACCAGGAGCAGCTCAAGGTCGAGAAGAGGAAGAGACGGGAGTCCATGTGCTGTGAGGTGGTGGCGCTGGTCATCGGGTTTTTCGGATTGATCGGCGTCGCCGCCGTCACGGGCCTCCCGATGTGGAAGGTGACGGCGTTCATCCAGGAGAACATCATTGTGATGGAGACGCGTTGGGAAGGCTTGTGGATGAACTGCTACCGGCAAGCCAACATCCGTATGCAATGCAAGGTCTACGATTCTTTGCTGTTCCTTCCGGCCGATCTCCAGGCTGCCAGGGGCCTCATGTGCGCCTCCGTAGCTTTGTCCGCCTTCGCCTGCATCGTGTCATCCGTAGGAATGCGCTGTACCCGTCTGGTGGACTCCCGTCCCAAGACCAAGCACATCGTTCTGGTGAGTGGAGGGTGTTTGTTCCTGGCGGGCTGCTTGACCACCATCATCCCCGTGTCGTGGACGGCTCACGCGATCATCCAAGACTTCTACAACCCTTTGTTGCTCGACGCCCAACGCAGAGAGCTCGGGGAGGCCCTTTATATCGGATGGATCACTTCTGCGTTGCTCTTCTGCGCCGGGGTGATTCTGCTGTGTCGACATGCACCTCGCACACAAGACAAAGTGGACATGAATGCTGTGATGTATCGTGCCGGATCGGTCCCGTATAACTACTCCTACAGGCCCGGATATGGATACCCGTACGGACAACCCGCATATCAACCAGCCTATTCTTCTGTTCCACCCTCAGTCTATAACCAGCCAAGATATTAAAACACACACAGTGAGTGTGGCACTTTAACACTAAAATCTCCCATAGAGACTCCAGTGTAGAAATAACTTGAGATGGGAACGGACATTCAGAAGAAAACAGGAGCCTATTTGTTGATAATATATGACTGTATATGTGATGCTTGATGCATTTCCTTCTTGCCTGTATTATAAAATGATGTTCGTAATTTACATTTGTACAAAAATAGGATGGAATGTGCTAAATTTAAAAACAGAAACGTGGGATATTTCCACACAGCATTTAACCGATTTTAATGTTGACCTTTTTTTTTTCACAGCACTGGTTTGACTTTAATCGTATTAAAAATAAATGTGTAAAAAGAACTGTGGATGTACTGGTTTCTGGTCTTTAGTCTCAAAACATTCCTTTCCTGGATCTGGCGGCATGATTTTGCTGTTTTTTCAGCTTAGTTTTGGCAATGCTGGTCGAACCAGTTCAGGTGGTTTTCCAATGTTTGTTTCTCTTGTGTTGTCAGAGGAAATGTTCCACAACCTCAAAATGTCACACCCCTAATGCAAATTTACCAGCAGACATGAGTGACAATGACTTTGTGTTTGTGTGACAAATAAAGATGTGCAGGTGATATAAGATGTTATTGGAGAAACAGTTGCATCAAAACAATAGTATGATCAAAACTCTCATCTGGACTTGCTGATGGAAATGAACTTAGTACCAGAAGTTTATGGTCAAGCAAGCTTACGTCAGCCGTATTGTAGGAACAGAAACTCTTTTTTTCACATTGTCTGAAGAAAATGTGAGCAGTGCTTGACCCTATAAAGTTTGCTAGGGTGTTGCTATGAAGCTGCTAAGGTGTTTTAGTATCGTGAATTAGTAACATGCACAGAAAACAGGCATAGCAACAGGTTAAAAGTCAAATGGAATTACAAAAATTCTTGCTAATGTGTTCTGATTGTTTTTGGTATGTTGATTTTCCGCTAAAAACATTTCAACCCCATAGAAACATGCTAAACCCACTCAGAACACTTTGGAAAAAAATACTCATTATCAAATGGAATTGCAAAGACGCTCGACCATACAAAGGTTGCTAGGGTGTTGCTATGCCGTTGCTCAAGTGTTCTGAGCAGTAATTATGCAGCTTTTGAGTCCCTAAATATCATATTAACGTGATCAAATTTAGAGGACCTTAGCAGATAGTTGCTTGGGCTTGGTTGTTGCCTCAGAAAACTAAAGCAATTCCATTGTAAGTTTCCCAAAAAAAACACCCTGCATAGCAACACCTGACCAACCACACAGTAACATTCTAAAAACAAAACAAAAAACACACTCAAAACCTCTTTAGCAGCTGCATAGCAACACCCAAGCAACCACACAGTAACATTCTTAAAAAAAAAACTAGAACTTCTTTAGCAGCTGCATAGCAACACCCGAGCAACCACATACAGTAGTAACATTCTAAAAAAAAATGCCCAGAACACCCCTTAGCTGCTGCATAGCAACACCCACACAACCACCAAAGTAATATTCTTAAAGCCACCCAGACCCCCTTAGTAGCTGCATAGCAACACCCAATCAACCACATAGTAACATTCTAAAAAACACTCAGAACCTCTTTAGCATCTGCATAGCAACACCCAAGCAACCACATAGTAACTTTCTTAAAAAAACCTAGAACTTCTTTAGCAGCTGCATAGCAACACCGATCAACCACACAGTAACATTCTAAAAAACACTAAGAACCTTTTTACCAGCTGCATAGCAACACCCCAACAACCACACACAGTAGTAACATTCTAAAAAATGCTCAGAACTCCTTAGCCGCTGGCCGCTGCATAGCAACACCCACACAACCACCAAGTAATATCCACCAAGCCACCAACCACCAAGGTTCTAAATGTCTAAAAAACATGCAGAACCTTTTTAACAGCTGCATAGCAACACCCAAGCAACCACATAACATTCTAAAAAACACTCAGAACCTCTTTAGCATGTGCATAGCAACACCCAAGCAACCACATAACATTCTAAAAAACACTTAGAACCTCTTTAGCATGTGCATAGCAACACCCAAGCAACCACATAGCAACATTCTAATAAGAATTCAGAACGCCTTAGCAGCTACATAGCAACACCCGAGCAACCACATAGTAACAAGCTAGGTGTGCTAGGGTGTTGCTATGCAGCTGCTAAAGTGTAGAGTGGTTCTGATGTGGCTGTTTTTATTGGTTCCCCCAGAACACCCTAGAAACCTGTCAAACACCACTCAGCATTAAATGGAAGTGTAAAAATAATGAAATTTCGCAAAAATGACACGCTTCACCTTTCACTAAAAGCAAAACATCGGCGTTAAACCATCAGCTGATGTTTTTAAACATTTCAGACAGCAATTTAATGAGCCACAACACCAACGGCGTTAAACATTGACAGCCGTGTTGGCTTGTATCTGGCGGTTCAGTGATCCCTGTGTTTCCTCAACAGGAAAACATAGCCTGCTGAGCACACATCAACACGGCTACGTGCTCCTCCTCCCCCCCGAGTGACACAAAACCAAATACACTCACATGGGGATTTGATTTCATAGCAACCAGCCTCAGCGTTCCCTCCCTCCCTTGAGCAAGAGGGCGGAGACTGGGAACAGGTGGACACCTGAGAGCTCCCATTCCAGCAGGATGCAAATCCTCACAGTCGAAACCTGTTCGTGCTGACCTGTGGCACGCTCTGGAGTCATGGCGAACGGCGCACTGGAGATTGTGGGACTGTGCGTGACCCTAATCGGGCTTATTGGGGCGGCGGCCAGCACCGGGATGCCGATGTGGCGGGTGACGGCGTTCATCGGGGAGAACATCATCGTGATGGAGACCCGTTACGAGGGCTTGTGGATGAACTGCTACCGGCAGGCCAACATTCGGATGCAGTGTAAAGTGTACGACTCCCTGCTGGCGCTGTCCCCGGACCTCCAGGCCGCACGGGGGCTCATGTGCTGCTCCGTTGCATTGACCGGTTTGGGTTTACTAATCTCCATTATCGGGATGAGGTGCACGGCATGCATTCAAGACAACGACCGTGCCAAGCGTATGGTTCTGATCATCTCCGGTTGCATGATCCTAGTGGGATGCTTCTGCTGCCTCGTTCCCATCTCATGGACCGCACACGCCATCATACAGGATTTCTACAACCCCTTGCTCCTCGATGCCCAGCGTAGGGAACTTGGGGAGGCTTTGTACATCGGTTGGGTGTCGTCGGCCTTCCTGTTCGTCGGTGGTTGTATATTCACTTGCTGTAGCGGCCCGTTGGACAAGGGCCCGGACCCAAGGTACAGGTACTCCAGGAACGCACCCTATGTGGCCTATCAGCCACAACCCATGGCCTTCCATCCCCAAGCCCGGTCCGACTACAGTCATCCGTCAGGACCACCGTCATTCATTCAGACGTCGTATCAACCGTCCCGACAGCAGTCGTTCGTTCAGCCGTCGTACCAACCGACCAAACAGCAGTCGTTCATACAACCGTCCCGACACCCGTCCGCCCGCAGCGCGGTGGCTTATCTCTGAACCCACAGGCTTGTCTATTTGTGTTTTTGTATGTTTGTGTGTGTTAAAGCGTGGACTTCTAAACAAAGATTTTTTTTTTTTAAAGAATAAAATTGTAAATGGTTTTAAATGTAACAAATTTAGTTATACATTTCATTTTTACAAGTTTCATTCTTGGGAATTCTTTAAGTTTGGCTTTTTTAAATATCTAAGAGCAAAGGAGAAACAGAAAGGACAGACTTCAAACCAAAGGTTTTAGGTAACGTAGTTGCATTGTACTTGCTCAAATAAGCACCGAGTAATATTAATGAACTTGTACTTACTATAGAGTTAGGATTTGGTTTAGGGTCAGTTACTTGCCTGTTATTACTATAGTAAGTACATGTAGCAACGTGTAACTACGTCACCTTAAAGTTTTAAATGTAAAAAAAAAAGTTGCTTGCACATTAAATTTGTTCCCTGATTCAATCTATGCTGTTTTTGACTATTTGAATGTCATTTCAACTAATTTTTGCATTTTTCATTTTTTACTTTGTAAGGAGCATTTTTGAGAACTTTGACTGAGATACAGATTGTTGTTTTATATGATTGATCATACCTCAGGACGTTGTAAAGTGTGTCACTTGAGGCATTACTTCAAAGCTGTCTAAAATATAAACTAGGAAAAGTGTTTAATATTCAGATATTTTTGTAAAAATCAAAGCACAATTCAATGATTTGAATCAATAAACATGTGAAACATCTTTTAGGATAACATATTTGCTTTTCTTCCTCATATCTTTCCGTATTTACAGGTAATGGTAGTGTACGGTTTCCTTTGTGTATTTGCACAGTAATAGTTCTTAGAAGAAATCTGTTCATCTCTTCAGCTTCGGACGAAGTGTTTTCTCAAAAAGGCACGGGGTCTGAGTTACAGGCAGGTGCTGAATTTGGTGATTTAGTTCAGCTCAGTGCGTTCGAGATCTTTATGCCCTGTGGCTTTACATAAATAGAAAGCCACAGTGAAACGTAAGACGGCTATTGTTTCTAGCGTCTCTGTGTGTAGACACACCCAGAGCGATTGAGTAACACAAGAGCTGCTGGTATTAGTATAGTAATGCTACAACAGAACCAGGAAACTGATCAGAACTATCTAGGAGTATGCAATCCCAGAATGCACTGTGGTGAGCTCATTGAAGAAAGAAAGGGGTAAAAAAAAAAAAAAAACACCACCCAAATAAATTATTAATGTTTCATTTAATTCAAAAATAAAACAGTTTAATTCAAAATTAGCACTTTATTTTAAAGCTCTCTTTAAAATCATATTATCACTTATTAATTGCAATAACTGTGTAATAACTAGGTACTAACCCTGAACCCATAAACCATGTAGTTACCTTATATTACCCATTATGTTCTTCTTTCAAAGTACACATAAGTGCACACTGTAAAATAAAGTGCAACCCAACATTTACTAGTTTAAAATTACTATTTTACCAAATTTAAATGCAAACTGTATTTTTATGATTATGAGGGTATTGCATTATTACCTTAGCAATATGCTAGCTATTTGCGTGAAGACAATAGTTACTATAGTGCCTATATAATGTTCTAAATCACTCACTTATGAGGTTAAATTTGAGTTATGATGCTTCCTTAGAACTTCGCTCTCTATGTAGGCAGTATATACAGCAAGGCAGCTCACTGGGTTTGAGAACAGAGCCTGTGGACTGTGGTGTCCTCATAATGCAAAACCTGTGGGTCGTCATCAGGGAGAAGTGACCTTGATTAGACTATTACAAAAGTCATGTGGCACTAAAGATGATCTACAACAGGTGCTTTGAATCAAATGTAAATTTATGGTTAATAAATGACAATAGAAATAGACAACAATGCGCTGCAACCAGAAATATTGTCCAAAACAGTCACTGACTATCCACCTTATTTTTAACGTGAGCGTCGTGGAATGTCCGGTGTCACGTGGTTCAAGTTATTAGCTGTACAAAAACAGCCCATCATGTTTTCTTTGAAAATGTTTCAATAAAAAAAAAAACAGCCCATCATGCTGTTTAATATTGCAAACTTGTATTTATTTAGTTATCATATTAATTGAATTTATCATCGCAATCATGAACAGACTGGTTTGTAGCACAGATAGTTTTAGCGTTTTCTGCACTTTGTTATTATTCCCGACCCATTCTCTAATGCAGTACAGCGGCGAATGAATCGGAAGTCTCGCACATTCACAGAAAACAGCTGACTTCTGCACTGGTGACAAATAAGGAGGATAAAAGCAACTCATTTCAGCCTCCAAAGCACTACTTAGTGCAGCTGCTCCCTCTAGTGGTGAAGTATGAGGATCTATTACTGTCTTAGTCAAGGTCATTGTTCATTTGAGTGTGTTTACATGTCATGAGAAATTATAACATTGTTGACAGAATGTGAACACTGGACAGTAAACACAACATCAGCATCTCTACATACCCTCATCATCCTGAACCAATCAGAAGACACCCCTGCCAATTTCCCATAACAAAAAGAGTTATCATTAAGATGTATAATCGCACACTGCCATGTGGATCCATGTGGACTCTGACTGTCCTATTTGATCTAGGAACAACATTCACCTGTCTGTCTAACACACCTGTTTTTTTTGTGTTTAACACGCTGAGTCTGAGACCTCTGGATTTGGACACTAAATCGCTGCCCAACAGGATTATATTTGTTCAGAACAGGGTGAGTGGATTCATTTATTTGTTGAGGATCATTTCCTGTCAATTTTTTGTGGAGATGTTCATTCAGGACATCTAGACAGAGAACAACATAATGTTTGATAGAAGTCTCTTATGTTCACCAAGGTTGCATTTATTTGATCAAAACTACAGTAATATTGTGAAATCCACTGCCACGGCCATAAAAAACTAACAAACACTGCCACGGTTTGGATTTAAATTGGCAAATGCTTAAGAGTCTATGATTGGATCATTATTGCAGTGATTGTTATGTTTCTAGCATGTTATTTGTTTGGCAGTACTTCTAACCCTTATTGATAAAGAGTGTAGCTTTTCATTTCTTATAAAACCAAGGAAACCATAATTTCTTATAAAACCATGTAGGAAACCATCATGGCCATATTCCAGGAAGACAAAGTCAAGGTTCATCAGGATCAAACTGTTCAGGCTACATGGATGTGCTGGAGGAGACATTACAGAGTGCTGGGCTCTTGCATAGTCTTGACCAAAACTCTTAATGGAAAAAAATGTAGAGATGTTATTTCCATCACAAGAGCATCAATTTTTGATCAAGATCTTGTATTGTCAATGCGAGAGTCCAGCACTCTGTAAAGTCTCCTCCAGCACATCCCAAACACTTTCAATGAGTTTAAGATCTGGACTCAGAGGAGCCGATTCATGTGTGAAACTGATTCTTCATGCTCCTCTCTCAAATGATCCTGATGAATCTTGAGGTTGTCATCCTGGAAAATCCATGATGTGTCTTCCTAAGGTTGTTTAAGAAGTGAAAAGCTACACACTCCATCAATACACTGTAAAAAAAAAAAAATGTTGTTGGTTTAACTTAAAAAATGAAGTAACCTGGTTGCCTTAAAATTTTAAGTTCATTGAAATGGAAAAAATGAGTTAATACAATGAAGGAGATCGATTTAATCATCAGAAACTCAAAATATTATGTTATCAGAACCACATAAATTATTTAAGTTGGTTTGACAGAAGAAAAAATGTTGCACTCTAAAAATGCTGGGTTGTTTTAACCCAACTTTGGGTCACATATGGCCAATAGCCATTGGGTTAAATTTTTAATTAGATTTTTTTACCCAACTTTTGGGTTTGACCATATTTGACCTAAAGTTGGGTTAAAACCACCCATTTACATGCAACTAACCCTCAACCAGATCCAAATCCTACCCCAATGCTGGGTTGTTTGTAGCCAAATGTGTGGGAAAAATATGGACAAACCCAAATGTTGGGTTAAAAATGTAATTTCAAATTTAAACCGAACTTCATCTTTCTAGGGGCTGTCAAACGATTAATCGTGATTAATCGCGTTCAAAATAAAGGTTTGTGTTTACAAAATGTATGTGGGTGTAAGTTAGAAGAACTGTTGCCAAACATTTACCAATACACATAATGATCACAGCAATAATGATCCAATCATGATAGACACTAGCATTTGCCTATTTTCTAGCTAATTTATTCCTGCGATCAAAGCTGAATTTTCAACATCATTACTCCAGTCTTCAGTGTCACATAATCTTTCATAAATCATTCTGATATGCTTTTTGTTTCTCTAGCTACTTTTAGGAAAACCAATGAAATAGACAAAAGTGTGTGAGGCAGAGGTCAATGATGGTTCAGGGCAAGTGTGACCTCATCGCTCTGTGCCTGGGCATCATCGGTCTGATCGGGACGGTGGCCGTCACGGGCCTCCCCATGTGGAAAGTGACGGCGTTCATCGGGGAGAACATCATCGTGATGGAGACCCGCTGGGAGGGTCTGTGGACGACGTGCTTCAGACAGGCCAACATCCACATGCAGTGCAAAGCGTACGACTCTCTGCTGTTCCTCCCGCCGGACCTGCAGGCGGCTCGGGGATTGACGTGTAGCGCACTGGCTCTGTCTGCACTCGGGCTGCTCGCGTCTCTTTTCGGCCTCCGTTGCACGTCGTGTCTCAAGGATCAACCGCGTGTCAAAAGCTCGTTTGCGATTGCCTCGGGGGCGATGCAGATTTTAGCATCCGTTTGCGTTATCATCCCGGTCTCTTGGACGGCTCACGCTATTATTAGAGACTTCTACAATCCTCTACTTGTGGACGCGCAGCGCAGGGAACTAGGAGAGGCGCTGTATATCGGTTGGGTAACTAGTGCTTTTCTTATGGCGTCTGGAGTTATATTTCTCTGTCGTCGTGTTGGTCCAAAACCAGGCTCGTCAATTTATTCAAACCGACAAGTTAATAAACCCGCTGTAAGGGCCTTTAACTCAAACAGCCTCTCCATTCTGCAGCCTTCTGCGTTCAGCTACGCCATTGCGCCTTCTAGTGGTCAACATTCACCTTGCAGTGTGCAACCGGTGACCACTGGGTCTTTAGTGTTCAGTCAAAACATCATGCCACCTCAAAACCTGGACTATTATGGCCCAAATGTGATGCAAAGCCAGTATGTTTCCAAAAACACGCTGTACGCTTCTGCACGCCTTAACGGCAGCGATCCCTACGCGTCCTTCACCTCCGGATCCGCATTTCACCCCGTTAAGCAGACCCCGCTCTACATAGGGTACAACTACTCCAGGGTGCAGTCCAACAGCTCAGACAGTAGCTTTGGATTGCGTATCTAAGTTGCAGCCCTATTTTTACATTAATTTTTAAAGCTACACTGTGTGATTTTTACCCCCATCTAGCGGTGAAAAGGTTTATGACGATCCAGTGAATACTTTCTGTTCCTCTCAATTCCGATTTCGTTTTAACTCCTACGGTGGCCAATGTAGTCCAAGGTTAACATGGCTTCCAGTTCGACCTCGTCCATAACGTCCAAACATAAACGTGAAAGGCGAAGCTTGAATTAGCGGGTATGTCCCTCTTTGGCTAATGTACTTTCAAGATGGAGGGGCAACATGGCGACCAACATTAGAACCCCTTGCCTTATGTAATGGCATATTATACACTCACGAGAATACTTTATTACTTGAACGAATATACATTAATGAGCACATATATTTTTGAAAGAACTAAGTGTGTTTTTAGCTAAGAATAAGAATAAGAGCCACACAGTGTAGCTTTAAATAGTAATAATTAAAAAAATCAAATTTTTCACAATATTCTTCTGCCGGTACGACAATGATTTGTCAAACATTTTTATTTACAGAAACTAAAAGTGGCAAAGTCTGCATGAAACTAAGGTTGCGATCGTCTTTTCTTGCCTATTGTGACATTCATCTGAGTGAAATTGCTTCTCAAACAAGAAGAAATGTAGGGCGGGACTTGATTTTGTCTATGGAGAATTGATTGGATGGTTGTGGGATTGACAGGGATCACACTTTTAAAATGCCCTCATATCCAGGTTTTTCACGAAAACTCCAAAAAATATTTATGCAATGTATGCAACATATAATTCACTAATATTTAGCTTTATTAAAGAGATAACCCAAACATGCTAATTCTGTCATCATTTACTCACCTGAGTCGTTCTCCTCTATGAGTTTCTTTGTTCAGTTGAACACAAAAGAAGAA
This sequence comes from Pimephales promelas, assembly GCF_988280905.1. NCBI lineage: Eukaryota > Metazoa > Chordata > Actinopteri > Cypriniformes > Leuciscidae > Pimephales > Pimephales promelas. The sequence goes on from NC_142784.1 coordinate 30,812,742, forward strand.
TCAGGTCCTTTTGTCTTTCATAGTATGAAAAAAAATGGTTAACAACATTCTACGGAGGCGTATTGCATTCACTTGAAGAAAAAAAACTACTCTGTTTTTCTGAATTAACGAGTTAATTTTTCATGAGAAAAAAAATTGCTCTGTTTTTCTGAATTAACGAGTTAATTTTTCATGAGAAAAAATTTTTTTTGCTCTGTTTTTCTGAATTAATGAGTTAATTTTTCATGAGAAAAAAAAAATTTGCTCTGTTTTTCTGAATTAATGAGTTAATTTTTAATGGAATTTTTTTGCTCTGTTTTTCTGAATTAATGAGTTAATTCAGAAAAACAGCAAAAATAAATTTTCTCATGAAAAATTAACTCATTAATTCAGAAAAACAGAGCAAAAACTTTTTTTTCTCAAGAAAAACTAACTCATTAATTCAGAAAAACAGAGCAAATTTTTTTCTCATGAAAAATTAACTCATTAATTCAGAAAAACAGCAAAAACTTTTTTTCTCATGAAAAATTAACTAATTAATTCAGAAAAACAGAGCAAAAACTTTTTTTCTCATGAAAAATTAACTCAATAATTCAGAAAAAAAGAGGGAAAAAAAATTTCTCATGAAAAATTAACTCGTTAATTCAGAAAAACAGAGCAAAAAAAATTTCTCATGAAAAATTAACTCATTAATTCAGAAAAACAGAGCTTTTTTTTCTCATGAAAAATTAACTCGTTAATTCAGAAAAACAGAGTAGATTTTTTTTTCTTCAAGTGAATGCAATACGCCTCCGTAAATACGCCTCCGTAACATTCTTCCAACTATCTTCTTCTGTGTTCAACAAAAGAAATAAACTTTTTGGGTGAACTATAATTTTGCTAGTGCCCTTTTTTATCCCCTAGGGCTTTGAGAACAGAAGCTACTGAAGGTTAAGACTGTCCTGGTGTCATTTTCCTGCAGCTCCAGAGTCTTTGTCCCATGAGATAATGTCAGAATGCAGGTAGTACAGGATGACCCGCACCAGATGAGCAACTGCCCTCGAGTGTGAACGCTAACGGATGGAAAACTGTCAATGAATGCACATTTTAAAGCTGTAAGTTCTGTTTGTGAGAGCTGTTCTCAATCCAGTCCTTATACACAACCTTTGTTTCTCATTGAGGCATATGGACAGTAAACACTGAATCAGCACACAGCACATCAAACCGGTTTTAGCCCTGTGGGATGATATTTGCTGGCAGTTATCATAAAGAGTGTGTTATTCTCTAAATAAACAGCTGTGAGTTTGTCCTGGAGCTGAGAATATGACAATATTTGAAGAGATATTCATGCGAATATCCCATGGTTCTCTCTTTTTAGCAGACAGGGGGCTAATATTATTGCATTACCACTTGTAAATTATTATTGTCTGCAGTTTTCTCACTTGTGACAGAGAATATGTATTAAATAGGAAATTTGGCTAGTTGTCAGAGTCTGTCTCAGTTCAGTTGTCTTGAATGTAGTGGTTTGACAATGATTTTTTTTGTGTGTGTTTGTTCACCTTTCAATCCTTTAGTAGGCTGTTATTGAATTTCAAAGTGTGATAACTTGCCTCGACCTTTCATCGACATGTTGATTAACCAGTAGATGGCCTTATCACTCTTACCATAGGCCTATAGACCATTTCACAAGATGTAAACAACACTGGTCCAGAGGCACTTCCTGTTTCTGTTTTTTAACACTACATAAAAGCTGGGATAAAATACAACCAACAGAACATTTAAAACTGAATCAAAAAGTTAAACAAACATCTTTAAGATGTTTTTTTTTTACATGTGAAATAAAGAAAACAGTTACAAACTGAAACAGGAAGTGTGAAATGGTCTATACAAGTGTAGCTTATGGGGATTTCATCTATTTTTTTGTTGTTTTGTTGTCTGTAAGCTGTCAAAACCGCTTACAGAGATTTCTTCCCTTTGTTACACCATAAAGAAATACACAAACAATGACAACGGAAATGTATTACAATTTATAGTCGAGTGTGTTGTCAAAGTAAACACCTCTAGAGTAAATCAACCTGTAAATCCATTAACATGCTTTATCTGGCTCCGTTTACAGGGGCTGAACTGTAGGCGATCCTCCCTCTCTAAATGATCTGTGATCCAGATCCTGTCTCTCTAATCCCTATAATGCCGTATAAACCCACTCTCACAAAGACCTAAAGGATATGGGTAGCAATCACCTCTTAAACCAGATCCAGAGCGGAGGAATCACTTTCAAAAAGTTTTTTTTTTCAGCTGATGAACAATACAAACATTGACAGCCAATCAGAATCCATCCTGCTTTAACGATATTAAAGGTTTTTTAACTGTAGTATAGCATAAAATGCGATTATATGTTTGCAGATAATAAGGAAGGGTTCAGGGGGGTTCTAAGCAAGGGCCGTGAGCTGGTACCCTCTTACATCACAGGGCACCACAACTTTCAATGGGAAATTTCAACTGCAATAGCACTGTTCAATCTGAAGAGGGCAGCACTCAGACGTTTTTACACCATATATTCTAGAATTAAAACGCTTTATACCCAAATGTTAGAATCACTTGAATTACTTGAATCAATGAACGCCATTAAAGGGTTAGTTCACCCAAAAATGAAAATTAAGTCATTAATTACTCACTCCCATGCTTTACCAATCCCGTAAGACATTTGTTCGTCTTCGGAACACAAATGAAGATATTTTTTATTAAATTTGGTGGCTCACTGCTACATAGGCTCCTAAGGGATTGAAACTTGACGGCCCAGAAAGTCATTGAAGAAAATGTTTAAATATTCCATGTGACAACAGTGGCTCAAGTATAAGTTTATCAAGCGACGTGAATACTTTTTGTGCGGAAAAACAAACAAACAAAAATAACGACTTTATTCGACTATTCCTTTTCTTCCTTTTAGGCCTGAGACAAGAGTTCAAGAGATTTCCACGACGCATGCGCGAGAATTGCGATCTCCTTCAACTACTTCAGTTCAGTTCTTGCGCATGCGTCGTGGAAATCTCTTGAACTCTCGTCTCAGGCCTTCAAGGAAGAAAAGGAATAGTCGAATAAAGTCGTTATTTTTGTTTGTTTTTTCGCAAAATTCCCTTGCAAAATGTTTGCGTTCCCCAGAGAAAATTTGCGGTCGCTTGCAAAATGTTTGTGTTCCCCTGAGAAACGTTTGCTTGTGTTCTTTGCGAGTGAATGCAAAGTTTTTCAGGGGAAAGCGAACCTTTTGCAAACAAACGCATCGCCAAATAATTTTTAATTTTATAGTCTCATTTTTTTCCTCTTCACCATGTCCCGGGGCTCCGTACAACCGAAATTACACAGCCATATTTTTAATAAGCAGAAATGGAAAGAGTAGTTTGCTATTCCGAAATCAACCACTGATCAATCCGATCGAATCTTTTTTTGTTCAAGATTTGAATCATTGAATGAATCAAATCTCCACCACAACACGCAAACTTCCCACAGCTGCGTATCACTTCTGACCATGGTCGTTTTAGTTGAATTTTTATATAATGCGATTGGTTAAAAAAAAAACAAACTTTAGCCTATATTATTAAAAGTGGGTTAACCGCTGTTAAATAAGGTGTCTTCCCCTTTGGCGAAATCACAGACAGCGAGTGACAGATAAACGGGTATTTAATCTCCTGGCAGATGTGCGTTTCCATCAGAGCGCCGGCACAAGATTTAATCATTTCCTCGGTGTACCAAAGAGCAAAGACGTTATCGAGGTCGACCGCTGCCAGATTTGAAGTTAATCTTCACAACGGATCCATGTTTGCGGATCAGAGAGTCGCCAGTGCCCTCAATTGAGCTCGCGCGCACGGACTGGGAGTCGCGCGGTTCCTGTCAGAAACACCACTATGTCCTGAAAGCACCGCGGGAAGGGAAGCACCGCTTATTCTAGAAAGTGATGCCCAGTTAGCACCTATGGATGTGAGGATGGGTGATTCCCACCAGTACGAGTGAGTGGAAAGATGCTGCTCGGATGGAAATCATTCCTGTATGGATACACAAAGAAGAAGGATATGCATGTTGAGTGTGTCTCCTGCAGGTGTCCCATGCTGAAGGGGACAGGTGTGAGCTTCGTCCTGCTGTGTCTGATGGCAGAGGTCAGTTTCAGCGCGCAGCAGGTCTTGAGGATCGGTGAGTATCAAAGCCCTTCATTAATAACGGCTAGGCTATGTGTGGATTTTACATTTCTGGACTATTATGTTTGTTTGTTTCATTTTGGCCATTTCAGTGCTTCTATGCGAGAAAAGTGGTCCCTTATTTATTCATATGAAAGTATTTATTTGTCACTTAAAGGGTTAGTTCACCCAAAAATGATCCCATAACCTCACCCTCCTCAAGCCATAGGTTTATAACTTTATTCTTTCAGACACAATCAGATATTCTGCTCTTCTTAAACTATATAATAGGAGTGAATCTTTAGTTTTTCAAGCCCATAAAAGCGCATCCATCCATCATAAAAGTACCCAAACGACTTCAGGGGGGTAATAAAGACCTTCTGAGGCAAAGTGGTGCATTTTTGTAAGAAAAATAACAATTTTTATAACTTTATAACTTTATTTTCACTGCAAGCTTCTAGTTCCAGAGTGGCCCCTGACCCGATGCAACCTAAATTTTGGTCATCACATATGATTTTTCTTATTTGAAAATAATTTTTAACAATCCTGCGGTGATAAATGTCAATAATGGACATAGCATACGAGGTAGAATATGTCATTGACACATTTTTATTTATTTATTTTTTTGTAATCTAATGCAGCAGAATCACACGAATCACATGAAATCTAATGCAGCAGTCTTATCACACACACACAAGTTTTTTTCTATAATTTTCTAAAAGCACAATTTGAACAATCTAGATGACAGAATATCATCCATAAATTCTCAACCTGAGTCATTCATTTGTGTACCTCTGAATTATGCATGTATGAGGTGATGCTTCCAGCTGCAGTATTTTCATTGGACTTTTCAGAGCATTCCATCTAATCCTATTGTTTTATGAGAGAGAGAGAGAGAGAGAGAGGGGGGGGGGGGGGGGGGGGTCTGGACAGATATCTTAAAATGCAGGTTCATCTACTATCGAACAGCTTCTTATGATCTGTTGTTATTTTTATTGACCAGTAACCCTGATGTTTCTGATAATGCAGTCCAGTGTATGAAAGTTGTTTGGTAATGCATAATCAATGTTAAAGGACTAGTTTCACTTTAAAAAAAAAAAAAAAAAAAAAAACTTTTGCTGATAATTTACTCACCCCCATGTCATCCAAGATGTCCATGTCTTTCTTTCTTCAGTCGAAAAGAAATTAAGGTTTTTGATGAAAACATTCCAGGAATTTTCTCCATATAATGGACTTCAATGGGAACCAAACGGTTCAAGTTCCAAAAGACAGTTTCATTGCAAACTGTTCAAAGGGCTTTAACTGATTCCAGACGATGAATAAGGGTCTTATCAAACGAAACGATCGCTCATTTATTAAATAAATAACAAAGTTTAAGTTTTATAAGCTCAAATGGTTGCCTTGCTCTGTTCTGTGATGCGTGTTCGTGACTCTCCTGTTCGAACTCGTTCATCAAAATGAACAAATCTTTTTCTGAGTAAATTCGTTCATTTTGTTCGTTGAATGAACCAAATTACTCAGAAAAAGATTTGTTAATTTGGATGAACGAGTTCGAACAGGAGAGTGCATCGCTGTACAGAGCAAGGCGAGCATTTGAGGTTATAAAAACATTGTTATTTTTTTATTAACTAAGCGATTGTTTTCCTTGATTAGACCCTTATTCATCGTCTGGAATCGTTTAAAGCCCTTTGAACACTTTGCACTGAAAGTGTCTTTTGCACCTTGAACCGTTTGGTTCCCACTGAAGTCCATTATGGAGAAAAATCCTGGAATGTTTTCATCAAAAACCTTAATTTCAGACATGGATATCTTGGATGACATGGGGGGGGGGGGGGGTAAATTATCAGCAAAAGTACACGTTAAGTGTACTAGATAATCCACTGTGGTTTCGGGCACCACTAATGGATGTTCCCTCAAATGATTCCCTTTGAAGGGGTAAAGGGGGTGATTTGGGACGGGGTTACTAGAAAGCTACAGACAGGTGAGCTTCATCTGATTTGGGGCAAAACTACTGCGTTTAATCCGCAGTATAATAATTTCTCATGGTCTGAGGTCGAATCTAATCTTTTTTTTTTCTCTGCAAACCTTTAATCTGCTCCCTATGGTTAGTGTTTCAATTAGTCCTCTCAGCCTTTGGGTTATAAACCCAGTCGCAGGGTAATACTGAGAAACCGTCCCTGTTAAGCATGTTAAACACGCCGGGCTGATCTGCTTTCTGCTCAGAGACCCTCCGACTGACCCTGAGGCTGAGCAGCAAACACACGTTTCATTCAGGAATACAGTTTGATTATGAGAAGCTGAATACGTTTGTTTACATTCACATTTATACTTACGCATTTAGCAAATGCTTTCCTCCAAAGCGACTTTACAAAAGAAGATGTGAAAAGTTGGATTTTATTGCTTATGTTTAACAATTTATTTCAACAGACTAGAAACAGTTTTAGAATCTAGAAAAAAGTATAAGGATTTATGTCCACGTCACATGTCGCACCAAAATCAAAACATGTTTTCCCCCTATGTTTCCCTATATTTTTAATAATTCTCACTAGATTCTCATAATTGTAAAACAGTAGGATAATTCACATCGCAAAACATAATTAATAATAATTCTTTGTATATATATATATATATATATATATATATATATTTGTATTTAAAAATAACAGAAAATATCATTTTAATATAAATACATAAATAGTTATATATATAAATTATTTATATATTATTATAAAAATAATAAATGAAATAAATAAAAAAATATAAAACATGTTAAAAAAATTACTATTATATAAAATTATATATATTAGGGGGGAGGGGTTAAATGTGATAAATTGTCATGAAAATAAATAAGGCTCTCTATAGGTACTTATTTCTTTTATTTCATTTTTATGTGAAATATGACCATGTTTTTGTTAGAACATTTTGTGATATTCAGTGTATTTTGTAAAGCATCACTGTGATGTTTATGATCAGACGAATTAAATGCTGTTATTTCATTCAAAACAATCATTTAACTGCATTAGATTCGATTTTAATTCCTCTGTTTACTCTGTATTTTTAATCAGAACAAGCTTAAAGTATCTTATTGGCCAGTTCTAGAGATCAGGGACCCAGAACAGAGACATCTCAGTCTCTCTCTCTCACACACACACACACACACACACATGTGATGATGTTGAATGAATGGAGGGAACAACTGCATCTTTGTCCTTCGCTCTCTTGCTGTCGGTCTCTGAGACTCAACACTCACGTCCACAACTCTCACAGCAACACACTGGCACAGTCTCAGGATTATATAAAATAGATTTCAGGAAGATCAAGACGTTTAAAATCACAATTAAACGTTCGAAATAATTAAGATGTTTTTTTAATATATAATTTTTGAAAGCAAGTGTCTTATATTCACCAAGGCTGCATTTATTAAGTCAAAAATACAGTAAAACCAGTAATACTGTGAAATATTATAACAATTTAAAATGTAGTTTACTCCTGTGATCAAAGCTGAATTTGCAGCATCATTCCTCCAGGCTTCAGGCTTTTTGCTTAGTTGGGAACATTTTATATTCAACAACACAACATGTATTGTAAAAACCGCTATAAATAAAGGTGACATGGCAGTCAGTATAATATGCTGATTTTATAGTAGGAATTTTTACATTTTAAATAAAAAAACAGTTATTTTATATTGTAATATTTCACAACATCACTGTCAACATCAGAAATGTTCAGATTCAGACCTGCCCGTTTGAAAGAAACATTCAGAGAAACAATGTTATATTTCGCTCTTTATAGTCTTTTTTTTTTATTTTTATAAAAGTACTCTATCTCTTCAACCACAAACTGTTGTTACATTCACAACTGAAAACAAAAACAGCCTTCAATTTTCGTCCTTCAGTCCCTCAGCTAAAATGAAACCGGCCAGTAGATGGCGGGCAAATCACTGCTTCAACGAATTAACCATTGAATCATTCAGACAAACGATTCATTCAAAACGGATGATTCATTCAGGGACAAGGCTGAAGTGACTGAGTGAGTCGCGAGTCACTCATTAAACCGAATCATTCACAAACACGGATTCGGTCAGTAACTAAACTGTTTTGCTCGGAGACGCGAAATGGACAATATTGGGTATAAAATGTAAGTCACCTAATATCCTGTTAACTTGTTGTTTATTGAATTGTTATATAAAATCAATATCACATTTCCAAACGTGCTGATATTCGGGAACTCTTGTGATATTGCGTAACGTAAACAAGAACTTGTCTTTCAGCATATCTTGGTTTTTGGAAGCATTTTTATTCATATTGGTGGCATTTTTGCCCCATTGCCCTGTTAATTTATCTGAAGATACATTTTACGATTGGTAAAATGCTGCTTTTAGTAGAATTTGTGCTTTTGTTTAATATTTAGAGTCAACCGTCTCAAAGACACGCCAAGGTTGTCCGTGTGACGCGCAAACATTACAAACCCCGAGCCTGAAATCAATGAACGTTAATTCCCATTTATTCCACTTCACGGCGAATTGTGCAATTTGTCAAAGTCACGCTTTTGATTGATGCCTTCATTTGATTAGCATCTCAATACCCAAAACCCCTGCGATGATGTCAGAGCTGAAGACACGTACGTCTGTCAATGAGATATCCGGTTGAAATATGAATGAACTTCATGCATGATGATGATGTTTAGGTTCATCAAGTGTTTCTGAATCTGTGCCCAGTTTGATCCCAGATTCTAAGATGTTTAATTGGTCTGTGATTGGATGATTATACAACAGGTCATCGGGTCAGCCAATCATATCATTTTTTCTCTGCTTGAAGGTCCAATCCATGTATATTTCTGAAGGTTAGAAATATTTTCAACTGTGTTTTGAATGATAACTGCTATATTCAGATGCATCCATCTCTGAATCTGAGAACAGCAGAATTCAATAGAAACCGTAAACCGAACATCATTTCTACCAAAGCAGGTCAGCACAGTGGAACGCTTCTCTAATGAAAAGCTATCCTCATTTGTGCTGCTACATCTCCTCTGGAAGTCACATGAAGGTGAGGATGTTAGAGGATTCTGGCATGTTCAGTGTTTTCTGCTTGACTGCTCAGCTTTTCACTTTTTCTCACTGCTGTAATTCGCTCTCATAATGCTCTGCTGCTTTTTCATGTGACATTTGCCCTATACGCAAATGTCAGAATAGGGATTTGAATAATATATTTAAGATGACCTTCATCTTGTATTTGTAAATAAGTACTGCACACATGGAGAAACAGGAGAGTTTGAGAAAGAAAAGACTTGTTTTATTGGAAGTGAAAATGAAAAATCAACTGGAAGTGAAAGTTAAAAAGTTATAAAACATATTATTATAAACATTTGAATTCTTAATTAAAATATTAATATAAAAATTCCAGCAAGCCCAGCCCAGGTGAGAAAAAGTAACGCATAATGTTCATTACTTTCCATAACATAATATTGTAATATCGCACACCTTTTTAAAGCTAACTTTCCTCAACACTGCATTAAAGATTGTAGAAGCATTGTTATAAAATATATATTACTAGAGCACGACTACAGCCGAAACCAGCACATCCAGTGCAACCAGGCTTTGAATATTTCATTTTACTAACATTATTTTATGTATCTGTCTTATTGAAGAGACCTTTTTGATTTATATTGTTTGTTTTTTGAGTACTTGAACCTAACTGAGACTTGAGAGTTTGTAGGCGTTTAAGAGACTGTTTTATGAACCTTGATTTATAACAATTTTGAGGTTTTATTTTTATTTTAGAAAAAAAACGTGATTGCTCTCCTCACAAATCAACAGTTTCTTGTTTCTCTCAGGTGTTGAGGACTAGTGCGTCTTTGAGCCTACATCAAGTACGAGTAAAACACTTGTAATGGTGTCATTTTCACTCTAAGGTGTACATTTACTCAAGGATGCTTTTCATGTAGTCTTTACAGGTTCTGCTCGGAAACGTAATGCAACCACTGTTAAGTCTTACCAGATATAAACAATGAACATGAGAGTTTAAGAAGGAAAAGACTTGTTTTGCTGGAAGTAAAATTGAAGGATGACTCCAGGTTGTTTGTCAGGTGTTCGTTGGGATCGGTGGGGTTTCCTTGATTGTCAACAATGGCTCCACGCTGATACACCAAATCAGAGAGCTTTACATGCAGCGTCTTGTGGAAACTGGTCACTTTGAGGTCCTTTGCGGATTTGCTGAGGTAGTTAATCTCAAAACGGTGCGCGCAGTCAGTGTGTTTACAAGTGCACAAGGTGACTTTAAATTTGTAGAGCTTGCGCAGAGTAAACAAGCCTGTAACGGTTTGATTTCTTTCTTAACTCCTGATGCAAGAGCTGTTTTGATAGTAAAAGTGCATTGAGTTGGATTTTGCCTTTTTTATTTGAAAGATGAAAAAGAGCGTCAGCTTTAGGTTGTTCTTATGGTTTCAGAATGGTTTGTACTGTAAAGTATAATGGTACTGAATTATTTATTCGGTTATTTTCATATATCACGTACAGTATTTCCAAGCTCAGCAATACCCATTGTGTGTTTGTTGGCCCGTGTAATGCATTGCTGCCCTGTGAACCTTGACGGTGCATTTGTTTCCGAAGACATTGGCTTTTACACAAGGCTCTGTGAAAACCAGGTGTTTTAACCAGTAACCCGGCAACAAGCAGATCCGGACCCGTCATGGTTGACTTCCTCGCTTCCTGAGAGAGAAACTGCTCTTATTTAAAGAGTTAGTTCATCCAAAAATTAAAATTCTGTCATTAATTTTTTTCATTGTCACCATCACTTAAGACTTTCGTTCATCTTCAGAACACAAATATCTTTTCGATTAAATCTGAGTGATTTCTGTCCCTCCGTCGACAGCTACACAACTGACACTTTGACGCTTCAAAAAGTTCATAAAGAGTATAGCCCGACCGATAAAGGATTTTGAAGGCCGATACCGATACAAATATTTTTTGGTTTTAAAATCCGATATTCCGATATATCGGCCGATATTTTTTTATATATTTTTTTATTTCAGACACGCGCAACAAAACATTAACAGATTTCTCTAACATTAGTTATTTGTAGTTAATTATGAGTTTTAACTAAAATAATATGATACCGCATTTTAAAAAGAAACTTGTTTCTTTTATTGTCACAACAGAACAGACTGATGATAGTGGTATTAGCTGATGAGCCATAATTTAGCAATGGATTACGTCATACTGCAAATTGTAAAACATACATTTTCAATATAACAGGCCAAGGAGAGATGATACGCCTCATTGCTATAACTGTCACGCGCTATTAAAGAAATACTTCAGTCACATTTTCACAAGTTAAAACGACAGTCAGTCCTTAACGTAACTATTACTAGCTAATTCCGCTTCACTCTCGGCTTATTTAACAGCAGCAAAACTGGACATGATAGTCACAAATTTTGTCATGCTAATTTGAGTTAAGAGAACTGATGGGGATGTTCTTTTAATTGTTATTCAAACAATGTATGTCTCGTGACCAACTCAACAAGTGTTGCCAACAGGAACGGTGTAGAGTGCCCTCTGGTGGACAAACTATACAACTCCAACACTGATGACATGGTTCAAGCGTGTTTCGTCCGTTTTTATTTCATTTTTGAAATATTCATTTATCGGCCATTATAACTGCCGATACCGATAATTTGGAAAATGCCTAATATCGGCCGATAATATCGGCATGCCGATATATCGGTCTGGCTCTAATAAACAGATAAGGATAATAAAGACAAAAGTCTTCCGAAGATGAACAAAAGGTTCATTCTCATGTTACGCAGCACATTTGAGCTTCAGCAGAAACCAATGAGGTTTGTTCTCACGCGCCAACCATGTTCGGTTGAGCTTCTGTTTATGTTCGCTGATCAATGTTTAAATGTAAATAAACGCCACGCCTACATTCAATCTGTTCATTATATGTTAGCAATAAGGTACGAGAGGCTGTGCTGTATTGTGAATAACTAACGGCTGAAGGGCGTTGTTGGGCACGACATGAAGCGGAGTAACCCCTTCAGACGTTACTAATTCACGATAGAGCACTTGCCTCGAGTGCCTTATTGCTATACATATATAAACACAATACAAATATTTAAAGGGATAGTTCACCCAAAAATGAAAATTAAGTCATTAATTACTCACCCCCATGCTGTACCAACCCCGTAAGACCTTCGTTCATCTTCGAGAACACAAATGAAGATATTTTTGATTAAATTTGAGCGGTGGCTCACTGCTACATATAGGCTGCCTAAGGGATCGAAACTTCAATGAACAGAAAGTCAATGAAGAAAATGTTTAAATATTCCATGTGACTACAGTGGCTCAAGTATAAGTTTATCAAGCGACAAGAATACTTTTTGTGCGAAAAAACAAACAAAAATAACAACTTTATTCGACTATTCTTTTTCTTCCTTGTAGGCCTGAGACGAGAGTTCAAGAGATTTCCACGACGAATGTGCGACGTCGCTTGATAAACTTATACTTGAGCCACTGTTGTCACATGGAATATTTAAACATTTTCTTCAATGACTTTCTGGGCTGTCAAGTTTTGATCCTTTAGGAGCCTATGTAGCAGTGAGCCACCAAATTTAATCAAAAATATCTTCATTTGTGTTCCGAAGACGAACAAATGTCTTACGGGATTGGTAAAGCATGGGAGTGAGTAATTAATGACTTAATTTTCATTTTTGGGTGAACTATCCCTTTAATATCTGTCATGCACTCTATGGTTCTGTCCAAAAACATTCACTCTAAAAAATGCTGGGTTGTTTCAACCCAATTTTGGGTAAAATATGGACATACCCAGCCATTGGGTTAATTTTTTTAATTACATTTTTAACCCAACATTTGGGTTTGTCCATATTTTACCCAAAATTGGATTGAAACAACCCAGCATTTTTTAGAGTGTTTAGTGCATCTGTATACTAAGGCAACATCCTAAATGAAAAAGAACATCATAAGTAAGAGCACTGGAGCACCAATGGTGTTTTTATTTACACAATGCATTGCTTTGCTAAATAAATAATGCAATTAGTTCAAGCAGCATCATTAAAGCAAACATGGCATGAACAGTGGAGCGATGAAGCTGTCAAGACCATTGAAATGAATTTGAGCGGTTCCACGGGAATAATTTGAACATCTGAAGCTTTAGTACATATTTGATTTCCATGCCCTTTTCACATACGCCTGTAAGTGGTTCTGCCCGAACAGCCACAATGAAATGTCATTACCTTGAGCTTACCGATGAGAAAGTCTGTATTTTTGTCCCTCCTGTGAGAATGAAATATTCCCCACGGAAGAGAGCAGCTCCTGCGCGGTGTGGTTCGCTAACCGTAATTAACCCTGGTGTTTATCGGGCTGGATTTGAGCGTGTTTCACCCACACAAGTGGAAGAGAAAGGTCATTCACAATCAGAGCCCAGAGGGGAGGCCTTGCCCTCTCGTTCTTTACCTCTCTTCTCTTACAACATCAATCACACTCTCTCCAAAAAAATCCCGCTGAAGTTGTTTCCCGAGGTGCTCGCAGCCAATCGCTGGCGTCTGAGGGATGATTGTTCCAGAGTTGTCGTCTTTCAAACAGCCGACTGACAAAACAATGCGCTCGATTGATGTGGTTCGTGGGGAACAAGAAAGGTTGACTAAACAAGAACAATTTTGATTTAAAGAACTATTTTGGTCAAATATCAAAGACTTTTACTCATCGTAACTCAATAAAATGACTAACTAAACAAATTGTACTGCTAGAGTCACATTTTATCCCATATAGTTAACAGGTGTTTTCACAATTTGGTTTTGTTTTATGTCACTAGGACACCAAATGTGTGTGTACACTGTAAAAAAATATTGTTGGTTTAACTTAAAAAATTAAGTAACCTGGTTGCCTTAAAATTTTAAGTTGATTGAAATGGAAAAAGTGAGTTAATCTAATGAAGGAGATTGATTTAATCATTAGAAACTCAAAATAATAAGTTATCTGAACTAAATAAATTATTTAAGTTGATTTGACAAAAGAAAAAATGTGATAACAAATATTGAAAATATTATATATATATATATATACATACATGTCATCTGTTTGTCAGGTTATCTGATGATGTACGTCATTTACAGGATTAATGTTTAAGGACTGTAGTTGTTTGGCCTTTAATTTGTTTGAAGAATGGAAATGTTAAAGCTTCATTTGAAATGCTGTTCAATTCGCTTTCTTACATGTAAAATAAAAGTTCCAAAAGGGATTGTGTTTTTTTTTTCTCACAGCGATTCCATAACAACCGTTCAGTGAAAAGTTCTTAAAAGAACATTTTAATAATCTAAAGATTTTTTTTTTTTCCATCTAAAGAATATTTTGTCTACTGGAAAAAGTCCCATGAATGTTAAATGTTCTCTGAGGAACCAAAATGTTTTGATCATCAATGCTTATGCTTATATATTGTGCATTTATCATCACACTGCTGCATTTTCTCTGAGGTTTGAGTATTAATAATTTAAGCTTGTGCTCCTGTACAGATATGTGTTTATGCTGTGTACTAAAGCAGATTTTGTATTTGTTTGTCTGTAGATGTAAGGTCGTTTAAGGATTAGACAGGTCATGACTAAAAATTCACTGTTTTGTGCTGCCACAGCTTGAGAGAACAACAGAGATTGTGAGACATGGCTCTTATCTTAGGGTAATCATCGTTTCAATTCAGAATTGTAACCTTCACCATACACGTACATTACCTTATTGGTTTCGATTTTTGGAGAAACGTCTTTTCTTGAATGAAGCTTGACTAAAAACTCTTCTTAGTTGACAGACAGTGGATGATCAGAGCTATAAAATGCATTTGAGACATGTCTAATGGAGATTTGAGATTACTAATTTCTTTTTTGACCTAACAATTTGTCCTTTTTCTGTGTGTGCAGGTGGGATTTTCGAGACACTTGAGAATGAACCGATTAGCGTGGAGGAACTTGCCTTCAAATTCGCTGTAACCAACATTAACAGAAATAGGACTTTAATGCCCAACACCACCCTCACCTACGACATCCAGAGAATCAACCTGTTCGACAGCTTCGAGGCCTCTAGACGAGGTGCGATTCTTACACTTACACGTTTGACAGACACTTTTATTCAAAGTAACACGGATCACGAACCTATGACTTCGGTGTTGCAAGCACCATGCTTTACCATTTGAGCTACAGGAATGGTAGCAAAGAGAGCTCAAAGCAAATCCTAATATCATTATATACATTGTAAAAAAAAAGAAGAAAAAAATTAGGGCTGTCAAACGATTAATCACATCCAAAATAAAAGTTTGTGTTTACATAATATATGTGGGTGCACTGTGTACAATTATTTTGTATATATATAAATACATTACACACACATGCAGGTATATTTAAGAAAAAGTATAATTTATAAGTGCCATTTGAAATTTTCTGCTAGAATGATCATTTTTATCAAGCTTGTATATTTAAGTTCAGTAATTTCACTTAAATGACAATTAATAGGTAATCTACATTGCAATTTAAGTGAAATTACTGAACTTAAATATACAGGCTTGATAAAAATGATCATTCTAGCAGAAAATTTCAAATGGCACTTAGAGGCTTTTGCATCTGAACTCTTCATATATGTAATAATTATTCACAGTGCACCCACCTATATTATGTAAACACAAACTTTTATTTTGGATGCAATTAATCATGATTAATCTACTACTACATTTTTTTAACATTTCAAAATTTCAAATTTAATTCAATTTTATGAAAACATATAAATCATATAACTACTACATTTTAAAAACTTATAAAACTATTAAAAACATATCTGTTAATTAAAAATTAAAGCTTAAATAAAATATAAATATTAGTTTATATAGTAATATATAAATTAGAATTTGAAAAAGGATGCTTTGTAAAGTTATTAAAGCATTTACTGGAAATAAATTAAAACCAAAACTAAATAAAAATAAAAATGAAGTAAAAATATTTAAACCTAAATAACAATATTTAAAAAACAAAAAAGTAGTCAAATGAGAAATGCACATAACCAAATGACAAAATGTTCAGCTAAAATTAACATTAAAAGACTAAACACAAAAACTAATTGAAAACATGGTCATAAAACCAGAATAAAAGGAAAATTAAAATAACACCAGTGTTACTTGCCATAAAATTCACTAGAAATTTCATCGGAAATTGTTTCTACACCAATTTCTTTTTTCAGTGTACCTATTAGTAGTTTATCTTATATAATTGCATTTGAATATACAATATAAAAATGATAGGATCGATAAATTATTGCAATATATGTTGTTTTTCCATTATTTTACCAATTTCAACTTTTTAAAGTTGTTCAAGATTCAACACTCTTAAAAGTAAAGTCATCTTTTCAAAGCACAGGTTCTTTATAGTGGAAAAAGATTCTAAAATGTTCTTCACACTAAGAAAAGAATGTTTTGGGAATCCTTTTGGAACCTTTAATTTCAAGAGTGTTGGCAAGATTTAAATAAAATGAGTTGAAATGACTTGTACGGCCAGTCTGATTCTACTTAAACATTTGAGGCAGCTGAACTCAACATTTTAAGTTGAATTAGGGGTCATATTTTCTCAGCGTGTTAATAAAGTCCCTGATGTTCTCTTGGTCTCGCTGTCAGCCTGTGATCAGCTGGCTCTCGGTGTGGCCGCGGTGTTCGGCCCGTCCCACAGTTCTTCAGTGAGTGCGGTCCAGTCCATCTGTAACGCGCTGGAGGTTCCTCACATCCAGACCCGCTGGAAACACCCGTCTGTGGACAACAAAGACAGCTTCTACATCAACCTGTACCCAGACTACGCCTCCATCAGCCGCGCTGTGCTGGACATCGTGCAGTTCTACAAGTGGAAGGCCGTGACGGTGGTGTACGAGGACGCGACAGGTGAAAAACACCGTTTTGTTTTGAGTGGATGACGAGCGCGAGACGCTGAAATGGATGCCAATAAGGCCACATATATTTAAAATGATCCTGAATATTGAACTTTTTTCAAATATGCAGGAATTAGATGCATCTGTCATCATCATATCAGTGTGTGTAATTTGTTTTTAATATTTATAAACCAGCCCATGAGTGTCGGATGGTTATTAGGATCTCGCTGTTTCATGAAAAAATTTAATTATTTCACATTTCTGCTCTGAGTTTGACATTTTTTTGTAAACTGTTGTGGTTAATATTGACTTAGTGATCATATCTGGGATCATTTGTTTGCTTAAATAACATTTCTTCATTATTAATAGGATTAGAATATGATTAACTGTGTAATTTTACAGGGCTAAAAAAATATTAAAAACCAAAAGGACATTGCTTTTTCTTTTTTTACGTAATGAGTATTTGAATTAAGGTCACTGTCACTTTTGATCAATCTAATGTATTCACTTGAAATTTTTCTAGTGACAACTTTTGAATAATAGTGTGTGTTTATCATCTTTGTTGATTTTTGTCTATATAATATTTTTAGGGCTAATTCGTCTTCAGGAGCTGATCAAGGCTCCGTCGCGGTACAGCATCAAGATCAAAATCCGACAGTTACCGATAGGAAGTAAAGATGCCCGGCCGCTTCTTAAAGAGATGAAGAAGGGGAAAGAGTTTTGTGTCATCTTCGACTGCTCGTACCAGACCGCATCAGACGTCCTCAAACAGGTACAGTAACACTTCAGTTCAATTTCAATTGATTACGCAACATTCCAATGTGAATGTTTGAATGCATATATATATAATATATATAAATATATATGAAGAGTTCAGATGCAAAAGCCTCTAAATGCCATTTGAAATTTTCTTCTAAAATGACCATTTTTATCAAGCTTGTATATTTAAGTTCAGTAATTTCACTTAAATGACAATTAATAGGTAATCTTCATTGCCATTTAAGTGAAATTACTGAACTTAAATATACAAGCTTGATAAAAATGATCATTTTAGAAGAAAATTTAAAATGGCATTTAGAGGCTTTTGCATCTGAACTCTTCATATACAGTATATGTGTGTGTGTGTGTGTGTGTGTGTGTGTGTGTGTGTGTTCGAATTAAGCTTATTTTTTTCAGATTTTTCTTGTTTTAAGCATGAGCTCACTTTATTTGAATTATTATTATTTTTATTTTTTTGAAAACAAGACTTAATATCTTAAATGGATAGTTCACTTTGAAATTAATTTTTGGTATGTTTTAGCTTACCTCAAGGGCATCCAAGATGTAGGTGTCTTTGTTTCCACAGTAGTTTAAATTTTTAGGTCAAACCGTTCTTGTCAGTCATATAATGGAGGTCTATGGTCACCACCTCAAAGAGCATGCACAGAGAAGTCCAAATTAAACTTGATTTAATGACTCGTAAATGTAAGTGATGGCCTAACACACGAAACAAGCGGTTTGTGGGAGAAAACGAACAGTATTTATATCGTTTTTACCTCTTGTAACCACAGCCACAAAGTGCCCGTGTCCTCAGATCACTTGGACCTGGCTGTGATTACAAGAGGTGAAAACGATATGTTCGTTTTCTCACTCACTCGCTCGTTTTGTGTCTTAGGCCATCAATGTGTACTTACATTTATAAGTCATTAAATCATGTTTAATTTTGACTTCTCTGCGCATGCTCTTTGAGGTGGTGACCATAGACCTCCATTATTTGACTGACAGACATTAACGGTTTGACCTAAAAATATCAAAATTTAAACTACTGCGGAAACAAAGACACCTACATCTTAGCTAAAACATACCAAAAATTAATTTCTAAGTCAACTATCCCTTTAAGTGTTTTTGCTTCCCAAATAAATGTATCCTGAAGACAAAAAAAATCTGACTGGAAAAGTAAAGTCTGTCAAGACACAAAGCCTTGAAAGATTAGTGATTGTAAAGTAAAAGAATAAAGCATTACCTGTTTTAAATTTGATATTGTTTGATATTCTGACATTATTCACCGATGTCTGATGTCATACATTGACATCATCAAATCCCATTTTCTGTGTTACAGCAATACAAATACAAATCCCTAAAACTAAATCCCCATCAAATGTGATGCGTTTGATTGCTCCACTGTGTGGCCGTTGTTACAAAAAGACACAGTCATTCTTTACTCCAGTGTTCAGATTTCAGGGCTTGTGGGCTCAGAGCAAATATTTTACATGTGTGTCTTTAGATATCTAATGCTCATTATATGAGTATGCTGGTGCAGAAAGAGGTTTAACACGTTCTCCTCTTTCTCTCTCTCTCTCTCTTTCTGCTCTAGCTGTTGTCTATGGGCATGATGACAGAATACTACCATTTCTTTTTTACCACTCTGGTGAGTTTCTTACATGGTTTTTCTATGGTTGTGTCATTGTTTTGACAGATTATGTTCAGCTGGTTTGCATTTAAGGTTCTGCGATGTTTTCAGTCACTAGATGTGTGTTTTTGTAGGCCAACCTGGCTGTAAGTTCCCCTGATAAAAAGTTAAAAACCTAATACGACTTTTTCCATTGGCTTTTGGATTATTGCAAAAAATATGCTCTGTGATGAACAAATTTGAATGTTACACATTTTTTCGTCATCATGATAATATTCACAGGTGAACACAACTTTTATGCATTTTGAAGCCTAAATATAGTCATCATTAATAAAAAGCAAAAGTTAGGCTGTTAACAAACTCATAACATTTTACAATAGTGTTTCATTTGTTAACATTAGTTAATGTTTTAGCTATCATGAACCAACAATTACAGTATTTATCAATTTTTGTTGATGTTAGTTAATAAAAATCCAGCTGTTTAGTGTTTGTTCACATTAGTTCACAGTGCAATGTTAACAAATACAACCCTTTGATTGTAATAACTCACTCTAAAAAAATGTTGGTTTAACTTAAAAAATGAGGGAACCTGGTTGCCTTAAATTAAGTTGATTGAAATGGAAAAAGTGAGTTAATACAATGAAGGAGATTGATTTAATCATCAGAAACTTAAAATATTATGTTATCTGAACCACATACATTATTTAAGTTGATTTGACGAAAGAAAAAAAAGTTGTGATTACAAATCATGAACATATAGTTTTTTACAGTTTAGTAAATGTTGAAATTAACATTAACTATAATTAATAAATGCTGTAGATTAAGTATTGTTCATTCTAAGTTCATGTTAAATAATGAACCTTATTGTAAAGTGTTTCCCGCACGACTTACGCACTGCTGTATTTTACGTTGTAGAATAAAACATAAAAATATCTTGCGCTTATGTTAACCCGACCTTATTTCAGGCATTTAAACAAAAACTCATTGACTTCAGGACGATGGACCCGGTGTGCTAAAATGCTCATATCTGGGGTTTAGCCTACAAAAATATGGCATCCCTGCTGCACTCAATTGCTAGAAAACAAATATTCTTTCTAAAGCGTTTCATGTGATCTGTAAGGAGTGATGTATTGATGTATATATGCCACAGGATCTGTTTGCGCTGGACCTGGAGCCGTACAGATACAGCGGGGTGAACATGACGGGCTTTCGTCTGCTCAACATCGGCAACCCTCAGGTGGCGTCGGTGGTGGAGAAATGGTCCATGGAGCGACTGCAGTCTCCACCCAAACCTGAGACCGGCCTGCTGGACGGAATGATGACAGTCTGTCCATCCTCTATATATATAATCATATCACAGATAGTCAAGTGTTACTCTATTCTGGTACCACAAAAAAATGGTACAAAGCAACACTATAGTATTTTAACATATAATATCTCAGCAAACAGGGAACGTAAGGGATACTTCACCTCTGGAAAGATTAATGTGTATTTAAAATGGGTCATTTATGTAGAAGAAATTTTAAATTATTTTTGAATTTGGAGCTTTCTAGACTGAGAAAAGCCAGGCAATGTATTTGGCTTATGTGGATGAAAGACAACAACTCCCAGAATGCACTTGCTTCACTGCCCTTGGAGGCCATGCCTACCGGTATCAGAGCGCAGTAGTTAAACAACAAGTCTAGGCTACTAGTGAGTCTCCGTGATGTGTTTCAAGATCGCCAAAAATGTCCGGGATTCGGCTTTTGCGTTCTACAGTCGTCATTCATTATGTTTACTGTGTAATTCGAAAATACTACAGGTTTTCTACTAATACAAAGCTTAACGCTAAATCCTGAAGTATTCCTTTAATAATGATCTAAAAGATTTCAAATACAGTGTACTAAACCAAGAAAGTACTGGTAATATAAGGTAACTACATGGGTTAAGGTTAAGTTTAGGGGTAGGTTTAGGGTTAGTGCCAAGTTATTACAGTTATTATAATTTCTATAATAAGTACATATGTACATGCGGAATAGGACTGTAAAATAAAGTGCTTCCAACATTGTTTATACATTGATCAAGGAGCGTTTTTTTTTTTTTTTTTTAACGTTTTAGTTCGATGTTCATATTCATTTTTTAAATGTTTAATGTAAATTAGAGCCCGACCGATAAAGGATTTTGAGGGTTGATACCGATACAAATATTTTGGGGTTTTAAAATCCGATATTCCGATATATCGGCCGATATTTTATTTATTTATTTTTTTAAACTGGACATGATAGTCACAAATTTTGTCATGCTTATTTAAGTTAAGAGAACTGATGGGGATGTTCTTTTAATTGTTATTCAAGCAATGTATGTATCGTGCCCAACTCAACGAGTGTTGCCAACAGGGACGGTGTAGAGTGCCCTCTGGTGGACAAACTATACAACTCCAACACTCATGACATGGTTCAAGCGAGTTTCGTCCGTTTTTATTTTATTTTTGAAATATTCATTTATCGGCCATTATAACCGCCGATACCGATAGTTTGGAAAATGCCTAATATTGGCCGATAATATCGGTCTGCCGATATATCGGTCTGGCTCTGTTTAAATGTTGATGAATGTTGAGGAAACATTCAAAAGTAACATTCCTGTAATGTTGGTGGATGTAGAATGATAAAATGCAACACAAAGTAACATAATCAAGGGGGAAAAAAACATTTTTGATTTTTTTTTTTTTCTAAACTCATTCAGAGAACATTCAGAACATATTTTTGTTAGCTTGGATGATACTGAATGATTATTATAATTTTACCGTAGTCTAAAAAAGACATGGTTTTACTATCAGTGATTCTTGGGAATTTGGATAAAACAGGTTTTAATTTTGAAAATAAAAAGTTCGTTAAATTACAAAATCTGAAGGTATATCATTATAAAGCAAGGTCTTGGCTGTTCAGCAATGCACCGGTGCAACCTCCTCATTTTGTATTTTTTTCATAAAATAGGCGTTTCTCCAGTTATCACTTTGTTTTTGTCAACACCGTCAGACAAAATAAATAGCAAATTATTTTTTATTTGTTTGGTCTAATATGTATTTAGAGTTTTTAAATCATTATCTGGCATTCTTGGTACACATATATGCTGTTAAATGTTGAATATTCACTTTTGTTCATTTTTTATACTGTTTTGCATGTACTCCTTTAAAAGATATAACATCATACAACATTTACTTTAAGCCTAAATAGAAAAATTAATGTTGTTTTATTTAACAAACATATTTTTGTATTAAAAGAGACTATTACTTTAATAACTCAACAGCACTGAAGAATCATATTTCAAGTATATTCATTTAAAACAAATAAAACTCCCTCTGACGGTGGTGACTTTGAAACTGACGGTGGTGACATTAATCTGACGGTGGTGACTGTGGCCTCTTTACAACATACAATTCCACAATGTATACCACTCAAGTCAATCAATTCTTGCTTAACAACTTCATTTAACTCTTTGGTCCAAAAAATAACAATCTTGAGAGCACTGTGATAAACATTTTTTTCCTTTTATGAGGTATTCCTCATTTAACTCTGCCTCACTGTGTATTTTCTCTCTCAGCTTTTTTTGGTATTCCCTGTTTCTTCTCCTTCTCTCCTCTACAGATAGCTGCTGCCTAGCCATAACTTTCTAAAATACATAAAGTCAAAGTTGAGTGTAATGACTATGAAATTGGGGGTAATTACAGCGAATGTTAGATTTGTTTAAATGATGTCATGCCATTTTCATTTGGCTTTACATTGGAGATGCATAGCCTGGAATGGATAGTGCATACTATGTGCTGTGTAGGTAGGCAGTAGCTGCACTATGTGCATCCCAAATGACATAAGCCAAATGAACATGGCATAATAGTGAATTGAGAGAGAGGGAAGGCACACCTTATCCCCTATTGGACGATAGGCTGATGGTATAATTCATAAATATGTACACTGAACAAAATTATAAATGCAACACTTGTTTTTGCCCCCATTTTTCATGAGTTGAACTCAAAGATCTAGGACTTTTTCCATGTACACAAAAAGCCCATTTCTCTCAAAAATTGTTCAAAAAATCTGTCTAAATATCAAGCGTAGCATTAGTTCTGGCAGGTCACGTTAGTCAAGCTCGCATCAGCCGACTATTAGCTGTTCAACCTCCCCCTGTAGGAATATGACGCCTATCACTGTACACATATATAAGCTCCTTCAGTATTATCAGCAGCTATCACGTTTCTCAGGAGCTCATTACCCTCCTCCCTCCCCAGCTCCACCCGTCAGTCAGGACTTGACATTCTGATTCCCCAAGAATCTGAATAAATTCTCGAATTATATTGTACTTTAAATTTTGAAATAATCTGCAAAACATTCATGTTGGTTCTGTTCTGTTTACCCCAAGGGGGTTATTGCTGCTCCTATCCATGCTAGGCTTTAACAAATTTTTAGTGTGGGCAAAAATCTAAATGAACGTCATGAAACACAATTTAATCGCATCAAACGTGTTCAGATTAGAACTGCTGTATTCCTGCAGCTGAACCACAGCCGTGAGGATATCAGGAAACATCCTCACTCTCACTCGCACTAATAGTAGCATGCAGTGTAAGCCTGTATGGAAGAAATATGGGGGGAATTAAATAAATAAAAATATTAAAGAGGTGAATGGAACATTACAGATAATGTATTGGTATTTATTGTGATCAACAATTATATTCTAGCCTCTGTTATAGACCATTTGGGGGGTTTTGTCACCACCGTCACACGGTATGTCACCACCGTCAGATAGAAAACCTGACGGTGGTGACGTCTGACGGTGGTGACAAAACCTACTCTTTCACATGATATGCATGAGTTGTTCACATTATAGCCATCTTGTTTCCCCTCTGTTGCTAGCTACTTCAGACCTCTTCTTAAAAAGTATACAATTATGTCATAATCTAATCTAATATTTTCTATACAAAAGAGACGGTGTTGACATGTTATGGTTGTGACAGTAGCAGTGCCCAAATATATGAACAAGTTTAAGAGAAAATAGCAAAATTACGGGAGCTTGAGTGATCTTGAAGCATGCTGTAAAGCTGAAGGTTTGAAAATGGGGTATGGATGAATGTAGTTGACCTTGTAGTTGCCTGATTTTATTGCTTTTTATAAATATCTGACGGTGGTGACGAATATGTGGGACACATTTTGAACAACCACAAAATAATAGTAAATATTGTTCAAAACTCACTGTTTGTAGTTTTTAATAGATATTACAATGTACTCTTTTGTGTGGTAAATATATTATTCAATTCAATTATTCCTTTTAGTTTTTTTAATCAAGTTGAAATGATTATCTCCTATCCGAGGACAGCTGATTTTGTAGGCAATGGGCCAGCATATAATCATTAAAATAATAAAAATGAAAAATAAACCTATAAAAGAACCTTACATATGTGCAAAGGACCCCCTGATTATAAACTTGATTCTTTTCATTCATGAAAATGTTATTAATTTCCAACAGAATTAGCACTTTTTTTAGTGGGACATGTTTTTGCCAAAGTTTCAAGAATCAGTGCTATAATAATTGATAAAATTATACATTATTGTGCAAGTCCTCACATGTATTTGTTTATAAACTGATGTTTCAAAGCAGTTTCACATTAATAGACAGGAAAATAACGCAAAATTCTTCAATTATGAAACAAATTCATTGTCAGCTTTAGAGAAGACAACGACAGCTCAGTTTAGTTCAGTGTTAATTCAGTTTAGTTTAGTAACAATGTCAATGTTGCAAAGTTCATCAGTTATGAAATGAACTCAATTGAACTGTAAAGCAGCTCTATAGAAGATAATAGTGCCATTATTCAGCTTGAGTCAGTTCAGTGTTGATTCAGCTCAGTTCAATAAGTGTTCTTGAATGAATGAGGCATTTATATAGCGCTTTCATACGTACTGTACACACGAAGCGCTTTACAATAACGTCAAGGGATCTCTTGTCCCCTGTTCTCTTGCTGATCTCTTGTGCAGTAAAATCGAGAATATCACTTCATATCAATTATATTTCGAACCCTGAATTGAATTTAGAAAGAAGCGAGTCATTATTTGAACAGATTGATCTGATGAATCATGTCTCTGTGTGTTCGTCAGACTGAAGCGGCGTTGATGTACGACGCGGTGTATATGGTCGCAGCCGCGTCCCAGCGAGCGTCCCAGGTCACCGTGAGCTCACTGCAGTGTCACCGCCACAAACCCTGGCGCTTCGGATCCAGGTTCATCAGCCTGTTCAAAGAGGTAAAGGCTCCTGCTTTAACACTCGGCCCAAAATGTAAAGGCTCACCCATTAACTCGTCAAATAAATGATGACAGAATTATCATATATAATCTTTTCAAACTGTGTCAGAAACTCCTGAACTCGGATACGTCAGTACTCAGTTTTCTGGAAAGTGTTTTAGGCTCTTCTAAACAGCTGCAGTGATTTATGTACTGACACTCTCTCTCTCTCTCAATGATATCTTCTTGTCTTCCTGTTTTGGATGAGGTATTGTTGAGTCAGCATGTTGGCATTGCAGGCTGGAGGATGAATGTGTGTTGGACGAGTCGAGTGTGTAATGGCTCCAGCTGAATTACTGATTTTGGCCATGCGAGTGAACTCATTATAGTTGGTGATCTCTTCATTTAAAGGGGAAGCGCGTCATTTCTGCTCCACTAGAGGCACAGAATGGAATTGTAACCGAATTGGCCGACTCAACCAATAGCGTGAATGACGTCCACCTCTGTGGACCTATGGGTGGAGTTGTGTTTAGTGATAGGGTTATGGGTAGGTTAGGGTGTTTTGGGATTTCATAGCTCCACCCATCGTCTGTGCAGCAAGCACTCTCTCGAATTTGGGGGCGGGATTATCCGTTTGTCTGAACCATGACAAATATTATTATTATTATTTATGTAAATATCTATTTTTTATGTTGTTCTACTCAGATATTTTCCTCTTTATATTGTCTCAAAACAGTTTTTCTTTTTTGCCTATTTACTTTAATAAGCAGATCATGGAGAGCAGCAAGGAACGGATCATAGTTTGTATTTTAATTATTTTTAAAATATAAAAATAAGCATTTATTATTATATAGTTCTGGTGAAAATGAATGTTTCAGTAGTTATGCCTTCTTTATTCGTTCAATTTTCTGAAGTACGTGCATTGGTAGATATCATCATCAACTTTTAACTATAAATGTTCATCTGTCTATGTAATAAAGTACACAACCAAACAATGAAAAAAAGCTTGTAATTAAGACTGTAACATTGATTTACCTGTCGAGAAGAAAGCAGGACTTCGGCATTTCCTTTTTTCGGTTTATTTTGGAGTTTTTCGAGATGGCGGGACTACATGGAAGCCTCCGTGGACTTACCCGTCTCATATATATAAACATAATAAATTCTTCGGATAAATGAGATAATTGGCAGAGGTATTTGTACACCATTGAGGACACATTTATGAATACAAAGATTGAATATAAATGATAAAATGCATAAAAAGCTACACATTGTCCCTTTAATGGTATTTAAAAAAATTAACAAAAAACAACAAAAATAATAATAATAATTATTATTATTAATTTCTTAATAAATTTGTAAAAAAAAAAATTGTAAAAAACAATTAAAAAGGAATGAATTCATTATTATTATTATTATTATTATTATTATTATTATCATTGTTATTGCTAATCATGAATTGATTGGTATTTTAAAAGCAAACTTATAAATTATTGATAATAATTTTATTATTATTTATTATTATTAAATTAATTAATTGGAAAAACAAACTGTTTTAGAGCCATACAATTATATTTTTGTTTAGTTTGTATGTATTTTGTCCAGCTTTTGTTACATTTTAATTCCATTTCAGCACAGCTCTGTCAAAAGAGATGTTTTCTGACGCGTTCTCTGAACTCAATGCTGCTTAATGCATCTCTCAAGTTCTTTAATCCAGTGCTGGTGGTGATGATGATGATGTTGTCTTGATCTTACTGGGTCTGGTGTGTTTAATCTTGGCCTGTTGGTAATTGGAGCTCACTGTACATGCGATGTAGAGCAGGATGTGATAAAAAGGAAGGATCTAGTGAGATTTACACTAGAGAATAATGACTAGAACAAATCTGGACAAATGTCATGCGGCCTCAGTGTGAGTTTATGAAGCAAGTCTTTAAGATCTCCACTACTGTATATGAAGATTATGAATGCTTCCCACCCCACAGCAAATTAAAGAAATAATCCACTGGATTTGCACATCATGCTTTACTGAATGTCTGTTGACTATGTAAGCGTTGCTTTCTTGTTAATTCACATGTTCTGTGTAAAAGATCCACTGTTGGGGAGATCGGTCTCTCCGTTTGGCTCGTGTCCCTCAGACTGAGCTCACGTGTCCACTTCGTGAGGTTCATTATAGAGTCCATTTACTAACAACTCCTTGCAGAACAGAGCTGATCTATTGCTCTGGGCACTTCGTTGATCACGTGACTGTGATCTATGGATCTCTAGGTTGTTTCTCTTTGCTGTTTGTCACTGTGTGAATGGGGCTGCTTTAGACAGATGATAAAAAGCAGAGATAAATATTGAAGGTAGCAAGGTTGAAGACACGTGTAGTGGTAGCAGGCACTATAAATAAACAATGTTTAATAAGCAAAGAGAACAGGGATTTGTAGGAGAAATACAAAAACCTCAGCCACACAAACAGGGAGTATAAACACTCTGAGAACTAAACGAGACACAGGTGCAGATCATAAGTACACTCTAAAAATGCTGGGTTATTTTAACCTTAATTTGGGTCAAATATGGACAAACCCAGCTGTTGGGTTAAATTTATAAATTGCATTTTTTTAATCCAACAATTGGGTTTGGCCATATTTGACCCAAAATTGGGTTAAAACAACTCATCATATTTAGAGTGTAACCTTAGAAACAAACTAGGGAGTAATGAGTAACCATGGAAATGATGGTTTACATTTCAATTTGACATTACACATTACAAGCCTTATCCTTAAGGTCCTGGCACTACAAAGTGCTCGTTAGACTATTTATTTATTTATTTACTATAATTGCAAACTAGAATTCATTGAATTAATAATAATAATAATAATAATAATAATAGAATTATGGGAAAAATATTTAATGCATTTTACAATTGTTTGTTTATTTATTTAAAATAATTCATTAAATTAATAATAATTGTATTTAATACAAATATTGATTCATTTAATATAAATTCAAGGTGCTTGTTAGAAAAATAATTGTGTGTTTCGTTTTATATAATAAATAAATAAATACATTAATTGATCAAATGTATTTAGTCAATTATATTAACATTTTTAAGTATTTAATTAATTTACTTTAAGAATTCATTAAAAATTATTATTTTATTATTTTATTTAATAAATATGATAAACTACTTTTTTTTTACTAAAATTAATTTTACTAAATTAAACTATTAAGAATCTCCCTCTCTTTCTCTATATTATAAAAAATATGTCAGAAAGCACCCCAAAACGCACAACAGTGTGTGTGAGCTAATACAGCGAGGTAATTTAAGTTACACTCTAGGTTGTTTGAACCCAAATTTAGGTAAAATATGGACAAACACAAATGTTGGGTTAAACATGTAATTTCAAATTTTAACCCAACTTCAACTTTCACTTTCAACTGTACATTTTTTAATTGCATTTTTAACCCAACATTTGGGTTTCTCCATATTTGACCCAAATTCTAAGTCCAAATGCAGCATTATTATTATCATCATTAGTTGAGAATGTGTGTTTGGCACATCGACAGCTCAGTGTTTAGATATAATTAATTATGATGATAATAATGCTCCATTTGGACTTAGAATAAAAAGAAATGAGCCATCAGAGTTGTTTAATCTAAAATCAGATCCTCTTTTCCGCACTTCTTGTAGGCTCAGTGGAACGGCCTGACTGGACAGATAGTTATAAACAAGACGGACGGCTTGAGGAAAGATTTTGACCTGGACATCATCAGTCTGAAAGAGGATGGGATAGAAAAGGTAAAAGCAGAAGATGCTCCCCTGATCGAAGCCTCTTATCTTAATATCTGTGTCATACTTTACATGTCAAACCTGGGCTTTTTCTTTTCTTTTCACAAGCAGTTTATGGAAAATGGTCGTTTTAACAAAGTATGGAAGAAGGTTTGTATTGAATATCAGACATGTGACGTTCAAGTCCCTTTTCCCCTTGCAAAAATGTACCATGGTGCTAAACGATTGCCATGCTCACATACTATTATTATTTTCCAAAAAACATAGTATTACCATGGTACTTTTTTCATCAACCTGCTGTTGTGCTGGTTTATAGATATGATTTTAAGTCTCATTAAAGACACACTGCTTAATTATGGATTATACTTATTTTCAACACTCAAAGTTATTAATTATTTCCTTTTATAACAGTGTCAAACTGTGGCTCAAAGCCTGCAGCTTCCAAGAGCTCTGACTCCAGTTATGAAACATCACATCACTCATAGAGTCAACAATGCAGAGAGCTCATTTTATTAAACATCTGTTAATGAGCTCTCATCGCACGCCAAGCGCTCAACTTGAAGACACTCTCTTAATGTATGTTTTAAAACAGCTAGCTATCAGACAGAGGTGACGTAGCGTAGCAAATGAAGCTTCACTGCGGTACACAGACACACACTCAGAGGAGAACTGCACTTATATCAGTCGCTCATGTGGAAGGAGGAGTGAACAGAGGGATGATGGGGATGTGAAGCACTTGCTTTTGCTTGATAAAATATGTGGTAGATAATTAAAACTTTCAGTCTATTTTCTGCACCGTGTTTTAAGATGCATTGCTTTCTAGATGTATTTTCCCCCCAGATATAAAGCGTTCATTTGCTTCTTTTATTACATTTTTCCCTTGTCTTGTTTTCCTTTTACCTTGTAAGACTTCAAATTGAAGTGTTTTTTGTTGTTGTTGTTGTTGTTGTTGCTTTATTTATTTGTTAGCAATTTATTTATTTACAAGAAGTCATTAAATTATTAACAAATATTTAATTAATATATTTATTTATTTAATATAAACATAATTTAGTGTATTTTTATAATAAATAAATATGTAGATTTATAAAATTTATTAAACTAATTTATTCTTTTCTGTTCAAAGTGTATTTTTTTTTACAATTTATTTAGAAAATATTTTGATCTCATAATAATGTTATTATAATCATGAGATATGTACGTATACACGTGTGTGTGTGTGTGTGTGTGTATACATATATACAGGATATTTCATATATATATATATGTGTGTGTGTGTGTATACTTTGTGTGTATATATATATATATATATATATATATATATACAGTATATATATATATAGTACATATTTCATAATTATATATATTAATCAGTTATAATTTTGTGTATATTAACAGTTGAAGAGTTCAGATGCAAAAGCCTCTAAAAGCCATTTGAAATTTTCTTCTTTAATGATGATTTTTATCAAACTTGTATATTAAAGTTCAGTAATTTCACTTAAATGGCAAAGATAATTACCTATTAATTGTTATTTAAGTGAAATTACTGAACTTAAATATACAAGTTTGATAAAAATCATCATTAAAGAAGAAAATTTCAAATGGCATTTAGAGGCTTTTGCATCTGAACTCTTCAGTTATATATGTAATATATACTGTATATATTAACAGATAATAATGTGTGTGTGTGTTTGTATATACTATAAATATATATATATATATAAATATATACATGGTAAATATCTTATAATTATAATCAGTTATAATTTTGCATGTCTATTTGATAAGACTAGTGGCACAAAAATGACACATCACTTTTAAATATAATTTTAAACCATAAACACTTGAATACTCTTCATACATTTGAAATCTCGTATCACATTGAAAGGAATAGTGTCATCTTTTAGTCAGGTTCATAATGGGTGAATTATTTCTTTAATCTGTCCTCTAAACATCAACGGTTTTCTCTGTGGTTTTGCGTCTGTTTAGATTGGCGTGTGGAACTCAAACACTGGCCTTAACCTGACAGACAGCAACAAAGACAAAAACGCCAACGTGACCGACTCCATGGCCAACCGCACACTTGTTGTCACCACGATTCTGGTAGGAATCAGCCGACTCACGTCACTGAGACCCAGAGCCTCCACATGCTGGAACTCATAGTGTTGTTGCCCTTGCAGGAAAACCCATACGTGATGTACAAGAAGTCTGATAAGCCGCTGTATGGGAACGACCGGTTTGAAGGATACTGTCTAGACCTGCTGAAGGAGTTGTCCAACATCCTGGGCTTCTCCTATGAGGTCAAACTGGTGTCTGATGGGAAATATGGAGCCCAGAATGACAAAGGAGAGTGGAACGGCATGGTCAGAGAGCTAATCGATCACGTAAGTCAAAATAAAGAGTTTTGCTGCTTTTAAGATCCGTTTCGTCTGATCTTAAAGAGTGAGGAAAGTTCCTGTGAGTTCATCCTCACCGTCTTCATTTCAGGTGGCAGATTTGGCCGTAGCGCCGCTCACCATCACTTACGTGAGAGAGAAAGTCATCGATTTTTCCAAGCCCTTCATGACTCTGGGAATCTCCATTCTCTACCACAAACCCAACGGCACGAATCCAGGCGTGTTCTCGTTCCTGAACCCGCTCTCTCCGGACATCTGGATGTACGTGCTGCTGGCCTGTCTCGGGGTCAGCTGTGTGCTGTTCGTCATCGCCAGGTACTCATCACTTTAACACATTTTAACCTTGAGATTGGATTCAAATCTACAAATTGGACCGGTTTCATGCTTCTGTATGTTTTGTGGTTAATTAGCTCTTGTTTTACTGCCCAGCTCAAAACCTCAGTCTTGGCCAGCTCATTTTAAATACAAATGCAATGGTACTTTTATTACAGTTGTGCTGAAGTGGCAACTAGCCTCTCCCTATGGAGGATCCCTATTCCACTCTACTGATAGCGTTGTTGAAATTCGGTTAGTTTATCTACCCTGAAGTGATAAAATAAAATAAAATTTTGTCTCAGAATTTATAGGCAAGAATAGTAGTTTGTTCAGGCATGGTTTTGATGGGAATTACAAACCTGCATATATATATTAAACTGCTGGAAAATAACATTATTCAAGAACTGCTAATAAAACCAAACCAATCTCTGTTACTTTAAATTATATGTTTATCTCTGTAAAGCTGCTTTGAAACAATCTACGTTGTTAAAAGTGCTATATAAATGAGGGTGACTTGACTTGACAGTTAACTTGTCTAAAACTCAGTTAATTCAAATTCAAGCCCATGTCCAGTATTTATAATGGCCGAATTGTGGTAACGACACGTCACTGCATTGGAAAAGTTTGCACTTTAGAAGGTGTTTTCAAACAGGTTTTCAGTGACCTAAATGGCTGTTTGCATGTACTGTAAATGGCTAAAATCTGCAAATATATTTTCAAAAATATAATATTTGTCTGGATGAACCTTGGAGTCATGCTTTTTTCTCTCTCTATATTTTCCTCTCTGTGGTATGGTAATATATATAATTTCCTCCTCTGGTCTCCCGCGTGTTCTGTGGGTTTTGTTGTTTTTTGGACTCTATTTGGGCTATTTATTGGGTGTCTAAAGAAAACCCTTATTTTTGTGGGTGGGAACAGAGCTGGACATATAACAGCAACATATAACAGCCACAAATATTTGCAATAGAGTCCAACAGTGAGCAGCCACATTTTTGTTTTAAGCAGACTTGATTCAGAAAATATTTTCCCGTTTGTTTTTTTCGCCATATCTATGGAAGCTTGTTTCTGCCACTGAATAAAAAATAATAATAATAATAATAATTGCGACTTTTTATCTCACAATTGCGAGATATGAAGTGAGAATTGTGAGAAATAGTCGCAATTGTGAGAAAAAAAGACAGAATTGAGACTTTTTATCTCACAATTGCGAGTTTACATCTCGCAATTCTGACTTAAACACAACTGCGAGTTGATATCTCAAATTCTGACATCTTTCTCAGAAATGTGAGATATAAACTTGCAATTGCGAGTTATCAGAAAAAAATACTTTTTTCCCCTCAAAATAGTTTATATCTCACATTTCTGACTTTACAACACGCAATATCGACTTTATATCATGCAATTCTGACTTTATAACACGCAATTGCAGCTTTATATCAATCAATTCTGATTTTATATTTAGAAATTCTGACTTTATATCTCACAATTCTGACTTTATAACACATAATTGTGACTTTATATCTCGCAATTCTGACTTTATATCTCAGAATTGCGAGATATAAAGTGAGAATTGCTTGATATAATGTCGCAATTGCGTTATAAAGTCAGAATTTTGAGATGTAAACTCGCAATTGTGAGAAAAAAAGTCAGAATTGTGAGAAAGTCGCAATTACCGGAAACAAGCTTCCATACATATACGTTGTTTTTTAATGAGGGTGGAAGAATAAACAGTAAATTTTACATTAAATTAGTTTACTGTAAAATCTTAAAAAAGGGGGGGAGGGTTTAATGGTGAAAATAAAAATAGAAAATATAAATAATCAATTTAATGCATGAATGTAAAGCATAAAGAAGTACAGTGCCACATATTGTCCAGATGCTCCAGTTACATGGAGTTATGAGTATGTATGTTAGAAAGGGAGTCCAGGTTTTGGAGAATGATGCGTTGGGTTGATGGAGGGAATATCTAATTTTCTCGAGTCTAATGAAATACGAGGCATTATAAATCCATCAAGAATGTGATGATGAATGTGGGATTTTCCACTTAAGCAAGATCTGCCGTTTGGACAGCGATGTGAGAAATGCAATAAAGTGATAGAGAAGTCAAACCGCGGTCAGGACACCGAATACTCCAGTGAAAGATGAGGCCAACATGTTAGAAGAGGACATTTCTGAGAGACCATGATGCATTGCAAATTACATAATCAAATCAAAAACAATGATCCAATATCAAATTATTGCTTTATGGATGTTTATTGTCAGAGTGAAATACAGTTTATTTGAAATGTTTTGTGAAATAATGGCTGGCATTTTGTGGGTGACGGTTAGTGATGATAATATTAGAGCTATTATATTGAATATTCACAATAAATTTGTGGGGAAATTTGTTTTTTATTGCACTTTTAACTTGACCTTTTTAAGTGTTGTTAGGACAGACAGATGTTTTAGTGTCTCGGTTTTAAACTTCACAAGCAAAATCTGTTAGAGCTGTTAGCAAGTTGGAAACCGTTCAAATATGCTAACATATTGCATTTTTAAAGAATTTAATGTAGATATAATTCAAATTACATCAAGGGACCTTTTTATTAACTTTGGATTGACTCAGAACTATAATTCGGTGGTTCTATCATCAATGACAAATGTGGGATTGTTCATATTTTGAAATGATGATTTTGTGCATTTGCAGTAAATGTTGAGTGTGTTTGTTTGTCTGCAGGTTTACTCCATATGAATGGTACAACCCTCATCCCTGCAACCCTGATTCTGATGTGGTGGAGAACAACTTCACCTTAATCAACAGTGTTTGGTTTGGGGTTGGAGCCCTTATGCAGCAAGGTCTGAGATTCAACTCATGTGCTTTACTTCTTTAGAGGAATATCCAAATGTGTTACAATCTACATATGTACAATATCCATACACTCTGAAAATAGTGTCTATCTATCTGTCTGTCTATCTATCTATCTATCTATCTATCTATCTATCTATCTATCTATCTATCTATCTATCTATCTATCTATCTATCTATCTATCTATCTATCTATCTATCTATCTATCTATCTATCTATCTATCTATCTATCTATCTATCTATCTATCTGTCTGTCTGTCTGTCTGTCTGTCTGTCTGTCTGTCTGTCTGTCTGTCTGTCTATCTATCTGTATATCTATCTATCTATCTATCTATCTATCTATCTGTCTATCTGTCTGTCTGTCTGTCTGTCTGTCTGTCTATCTATCTGTATATCTATCTATCTATCTATCTATCTATCTATCTATCTATCTATCTATCTATCTATCTATCTATCTATCTATCTGTCTGTCTGTCTGTCTGTCTGTCTGTCTGTCTGTCTGTCTGTCTGTCTGTCTGTCTGTCTATCTATCTGTCTGTCTGTCTGTCTGTCTGTCTGTCTGTCTGTCTGTCTATCTATCTATCCATATCCATCCATCTATCTATATTCATTCATCCATCCATCTATCAATATTTATTCATCCATCCATCCATCTATCTATCTATATCCATCCATCCATCCATCCATCCATCCATCCATCCATCCATCCATCCATCCATCCATCCATCCATCCATCCATCTATCTATCTATCTATCTATCTGTCTGTCTGTCTGTCTGTCTGTCTGTCTGTCTATCTATCCATATCCATCCATCCATCCATCCATCCATCCATCCATCCATCCATCCATCCATCCATCCATCCATCCATCCATCCATCTATCTATCTATCTGTCTGTCTGTCTGTCTGTCTGTCTGTCTGTCTATCTATCCATATCCATCCATCTATCTATATCCATCCATCCATCCATCCATCCATCCATCCATCCATCCATCCATCCATCCATCCATCCATCCATCCATCCATCCATCCATCTATCTATCTATCTATCTATCTATCTATCTATCTATCTATCTATCTATCTATCTATCTATCTACTGTATCTATCTATCTATCTATCTATCCATCTATCCATATATCCATCCATCTATCTATCTATCTGTCTGTATATCTATCTATCTATCTATCTATCTATCTATCTATCTATCTATCTATCTATCTATCTGTCTGTCTGTCTGTCTAATGTCTATCTATCTATCGATCGATCTATCTGTCTGTCTGTCTGTCCATATATCCATCCATCCATCCATCCATCTATCCATCTAATGTCTATATCTATCTAGTATCTATCTATCTAGTTATTTAAACCACTTACACTTACTTAGTCAAGTTATTTATACCACTTACATTTTTTGTTTTTGTATATATTTTTTATTTAAATTAATACATTTATTAATTTAATTGAACATTTTATTTAGTTTTATTTTATTTTATGTTGAACACACAAGTAGAAACAAAATCACTATAAAACAGCAAAAAAATATTCTTGAATTGTAACCATCACTTTTACCCACCCAGTGGTTTGTTAACTGGTTGAATATTTCTGGTGGTCAGGATCGGAGTTGATGCCCAAGGCTTTGTCCACCAGGATCGTTGGAGGGATCTGGTGGTTCTTCACCCTCATCATCATCTCGTCCTACACGGCTAACCTGGCCGCCTTCCTCACCGTGGAGCGAATGGACTCGCCGATAGACTCGGCCGACGACCTGGCCAAACAGACCAAGATTGAGTACGGTGCCGTGAGGGACGGCTCCACTATGACTTTCTTTAAGGTTAGGCAACTTTTAGATCTGGCAATCCAGGTCTCATATATAAAAATGCAGTTTGTTTAAACAGTATATGCAGTTTCTGTGTGTTTTGTGATATATTGGTTTGCCATTGACTTGAGAGAGCTGGTTTGAGGTTTGACGGGTGAACGGGTTCCACCTCCAGACACTCAGACCTGTGATTGTATATGCACAGATTGGCGGGAATGATTACAGGACACGAACCTCAGCCAGAGGGAATTCAACATGTACAGAGCGAATTAAAGCAGCTTATAGCGGAAGAGAGGGTTATGAGGACATCTGTCACTGCACTGACTTAGACCAGCAAAGCAAAGACGGATTTTATGGCAGAAGCACAGGAAGTCCAGTAGTGAGATCAGTACATTTTGTACACATTAGACAAACTGTACATTTATTCACAGCGGAAACAAGAAACGTGTCTGAAACGCTGCTCTTCTCCTAAAAAACATTCAATTTCAAATGGAAAATTTGTGCTATATCTGTAAATAATTTCATATTGTTATTGAAAATAGAGATTGTAAACATTTTCTTAGAGAAAGTGATAGTTTTGGCTCTTAAATCTGATAGTTTTGGTCCTGGAAGCTGATTGGTGAACTTGTGCCTAATACATGTTTATAGTGACTAAATCAGAAACAACTTATGAACCTTAGTTTACATAGATCTGCTTATGATTCTTTACGAATCTGATTAATAAAATAACATATAATATTAATAAAATACTTTAATATGTAATACAGCCTGATATTTTATTTCTTAATTAGGTGATCAACATTCAAAACTGTATATTTGATATACTCACAAAAACACAGACTAATGTAATACTGTACATTAATTTGCAGAGAAATCGTAATATTTTTAATGATTAACGATTGTTGCCTTTTATCATATTCTGTTGCTGACATTTTATAACAAGATTGTTTTGTAGAGACATTCATGATGACTGATACTTTTTATTTTATTTGATCAACATTCAAAACTAAAATTTCTTGACATACTCACAAAAACAAAGGCTAACGAACTAGATTAATTTCCAAAAAAAAGAAAGAATGTTTTTTTAATAATTAATAATAAGTATCTTTTTTTCATATTGCTGTTGCTGAAATTTTTACGAAAGCAATAAAACACTCGATCCTGGTGGACAGTGATTTTATTGAATTTAATTTTGAATTTGATTATTTCTTTGGTAAAATCTGTCACACACCTTTAAGTGGCTTCTTGTATTAAACATTTTAATTCATGCATTTGTCATTTGAGCATACAGTATCTTCCCTTACAAATCGAATCCATGCACATGCTCTACAATAATGCTCTGACATATCTTTCCCAGAAATCAAAGATCTCCACCTACGAGAAGATGTGGGCGTTCATGAGCAGCCGGAAGAACACCGCGCTGGTGAAGAATAACCGAGAGGGGATCCAGCGTGTGATGACCACAGACTACGCTCTTCTGATGGAGTCCACCAGCATCGAGTACATCAGCCAGAGGAACTGCAACCTCACACAGATCGGAGGACTCATCGACTCCAAGGGCTACGGAGTGGGCACTCCTATCGGTACACTCACACTAAACTAGGATTGTTTCATTAGAAACTGCATCATGTAGTAGCATTTGAATTACCTGGTGTTGTTTAACTGTGTAAAAATAGTAAGTTGAAAATTATAATTAATATGATTGAATCAACCTGAGTAAATTGAGTTACATCAGATCTGGTGTGTAAACCACACACACACACACACACACACACACACATATATATATATATATATATATATATATATATATATATATACATTTTCTTTAAGGTCTCTAAATTACATTTAATTAGGATATATCAATAAATATTAATAAATTGGTAACGCTTAATAAGGTCTCTCTTGTTAGATTAATGCTGTGTTTTAGAGCACTTATTAATCTTTGTTAATGTTAGTTAATAGAATTATATCAGTTCACGGTGCATTAGGTAATCTTTGGTAATAATGTTTACAAATGAAGCCTTGTAAAGTGTTACTAATCAATCTTTATAAATATTCTGTCAAAAACTTATTTAGTTAGTTTACAGTTTATTTTCTTTTAGTTAGAGAAACCATAATTTGAACCAGTGATATTTTGATAACTGGGAGCTGATTTCAGAAAGTGGTTTAGGGTTAGACTTTGTTATTTTTGTACTTTTTTGTACCTTAGATTTTATTTTTTATATTTGAATATGTTTTTTTTTTTTTTTTTTTATTACATTTTTTTATATTGTAGTTAAAGATTTAGTATTTTTGTTTGTTTTTGTATTTTTTTTAAGTAGATTTGTGTTTTTTAAAAATGTTTATATAGATTTTTTTCTTCCCTTTTAGTACGTTAAATAAACCAGTGTTATTTTAGGATCATTGAGATACTATTTTTTATTTTGCATCATTTTATATTTTTATTTGGTTTTCGATTTAATTTTATTTAAAGTTTTAGTTGTCTTGTGTGTTTGTCGTTTTAAGTATTTTTTTATGTCTATAGTTTTTTATGAATTATTTCCCTTTTAGTTACTTTAGTACATAAAGTTGAAAGAAAATTTTAATTAGAAATGCAGCTTAAGCAACTAGCTAAAATAAAAAGTTTTTATATTTTATTTTATTTTATTTCAGTCAACTTTTGTTTCAAGTAAAACATGTTTTTTTAGGATTTTAGCTGGCTATAATAATCCTGAAATAAACAACAAAAATGAAAAACTTTACCAACTCGCTGAAATGGTAGGTTAGGCTATTTTTTTTACAAAAACTTTTTGTTATACTGTTAAACTCAATCAATAATAGAGGTGGTCTAAATATTAAAACGTATTAAACAATATTAAAATGGTATCTTTTGTAGAAAAAAAATGCTTGTCCAATCATTGCATGAGAGGTGGTCTCGTGACGCTATTTTGCTGATAATAACCCTGGGTTTCTGTCAGGTTCCCCGTATCGGGACAAGGTGACCATCGCCATCCTGCAGTTACAGGAGGAGGGGAAACTCCACATGATGAAGGAGAAGTGGTGGCGAGGAAACGGCTGTCCCGAGGAGGACAGTAAAGAGGCCAGCGCTCTGGGTGTGGAGAACATCGGAGGAATCTTCATCGTCCTGGCGGCCGGACTCGTCCTCTCCGTGTTCGTGGCCATCGGGGAGTTCATCTACAGGTCCAGGAAGAACCTGGACATCGAGGAGGTGAGCGTGGGACAGTGTGAATGGCACAATAAATACTGATGTAGGAGCTGGTGGACGTCACAGTTTCACACTTTTGCTCGTTGACTCTCCTAAAGACGGACACACACTGACTGAACATTGCCTGCGGTGTCATATGATGTCAGCTGTGTTATAACTGGGGGCGACGTTGGACAAAAAACTTTCTTTTTTTCAAATAAAATGTATTTTCAGAGATGGACAATGAGATGAAAAGTCAGTGAAATATGAGTAAAGAGAGGAGGGTTAGTTAAAAATGAACTGCTGTTCAATGATCACACCAGTTAATACATTGTAGAGTAGCTCACATCCATGTAGTTTGTATTTAGATTTAAAGGACTTGAACATTTTATTCTTTACAGACATATTCCTTCTTAATCTAATTTATGATAAGACATGTCTGTGGGGTTTATAATAGGTGATGTGTGTAATTTTTCCATGTTAGCATGTTCATTTCAAGCTTAATTTGCAGAGTCATTTATAGGTCATTCAATCATTGGTTGATTTTCCCGAAGAGTGCAAACAACAGTTTTAACTAGAGATGCACCGATTGATTGGCTGGTGACCGGAATTGGACGATTTTCACGTGATCGGCGACCGGCCGGTCAATCTGATGTGCAAATTCACTTGGGTGCCGCGTAATTAACATTGCGCAAGATCAGCACGCTCAATTGAAGTGAAAGCACACTTTTGATGGACAAAATAAATATGATTTCACACAAAAGTGCCCGAAATGCACAGAATTTGCATGTCTGGTGTGTTAACAAGAACTGGGGTATATGTCAGACAAGAAAATGAATTTTATTTTTGAAATGAACAATTTTTTTAAGTTGTATGTGAAAAGAAGGAAATGGTTCTTCCATAACACTGCACTTTAGATGTGTGAGCTGTAAAGTGTAGGGATTCACCGATATCAAAAAATTTTGGCCGATACCGATAATTATTTATATTTGAAAGCCGATAACCGATATATCGGCCGATAAACTTAAATCCAAATTTTTATCTAATTTTGAGAGCCTGATTACAAAAAGAAAAGTCTCACAATTAAATCCACGTCCCAAGCGCACAATTATAATGATGTTCTCATTATAGTGTTGTATAGCCGATATGACAGATTTGCGTCGCTCATGTTGTCCCGAACCAGATTTTCATTTTTTGAAGAGATTTCAATCATATTTCAAGAAATTCAAAAACATAAACAGTTCAACAAGTGTCTCAGCTAAAGAGAATAATACATTATTTATCGGTTTTAATATATCGGCCACATTTTCTTACCAGGCCGATAATGATAACATTAAAAATGAACATATGTCGGCCGATACCGATATGCTGGCCGAAAAAATGAAATCGGAATCGGCTAAAGTCGGCATCGGCAGGTTAAACTCTGAAATATTGTAATCGGTGCATCTCTAGTGTTAGCATGCCTGAAATGTCAAATGTAGATGGGAAACCTGTTTGAAAACAGTCATTTATTTCATTTGGCGATTGCAGAAATTACATACTTCACCTTTAAAGGCTCATGCTGACCGTTTTAGCCTTTCTCTTATAAAATGACTTATTTTATTTCACGACTGTTTGTTACATTTGTCTTAAAGCTGTGTGTTATATGAACCCTCTTTTTTAATAGTGAGAACAAACATGTCTATAATGCAGATTTAACATGCAGATCCAGCACTGCAGACGTCCCAACAAGTCATTTTTCTGGCAATTTTTCTGAAATTGAAAATGCTGTGCAGATCATATGTGACGTTTAATATGCAGCGTAGTTTGGATGAATGGATTCGAATCTGCACCTTGTCGCGGCTCTTTTTGTGTTCGCAGAGATTTAAAACCTCAGATTAACAGACTGGTTATGTTTTATTCTGTCTACAGGTGCAAGACTTTGTAGCATCATCCTTTCTGCTTTTGTATCGTTTGACACTTGTGAAAATGCATATAAATATTTTACTCAGTGAAATGATTTCTTTACGAGAACAATGTATGTGTTTTTTCTTTGGATTTCCTTTTTTATTATTTGCCTCTTGTAGTCGATCAGTGCTTTAATGATGTTTTTTTCACAGATGGACATTCAGTCTTCTGCACCCGAAACTAAAATTCACTGAATTGAGTTTAAGCATTTTATTATTGATTCACTTTGGTGATGGGCTTATACTGAGAGAATTTTAATCTGTCAATAAAATCAAGTAATGAAAACGACTAATTATAGGTCAGACAATTGCATTTTAATTCCATTTCCTCCATTGTTAAAGGGATCGTTCTCTTTGAAATTAATGTTTGATATGTTTTATCTTACCTCAAGGGCATCCAGATGTAGGTGTCTGTTTCCACAGCATTTTCAATTTTGACATTTTTGGGTCAAACCATTGTTGTCTGTCAGTAGGGTCCTCCCTCGGTTCACCTCAAAGAGCATGCACAGAGAACTCAAAATTAAACATGATTTAATGACTCGTGAATGTAAGTACACACTGATGGCCTAAGACACGAAACGAGCGGTTTGTGTGAGAAAATGAACTGCATTTATATAGTTTATACCCAGGGCTTGACATTAACTTTTTTGCTCACTAGCCAATTTGGCTAGTGGTTTTCCAAAATTATTAGCCACGCAGCAATTTTACTAGCCACATTTTTGTTGTTGGAAATTTACGTTTATTTAATTAAAGTTGACAAAGGGACTTAAAATGTACTAATATTATCATTAGCTCTGGCAAGGTTGTAAAGCTCCTTTTTTGAAAACATGTTGTCTATTGAGATACACATAAAATAGCTTCTTACATAAAATAAAATTGCTGCATCGTGTTTTTTTTTTTAACAGCAGTAAATACTGTAATACAGAATAGAATAATTATCTGCATTGGAAACAATGAATAAATAATTTTTTCTAAGAAAAAATCCACAATTAAGGCAACAGGATTACAATTTCATATAGGCCTAAATGACCGTTTTGGGGACTTTGAATTGTTTGTTTTGCATCAGCATTTCCTCAGAGCTCTAACTTTTATCATCTAGTTATCATCAACAGGAGATATGTCCACCTTAAACAAGTATAGGCCTATAGGTCTTTATTTTTATTTTTTCCAGATTATTCCCACAAATGCATCTCCTGCTTTATTTCATGGCATGATTAATTTTAATAAAACATAAAATTAACTCTGGAAAGATAGTTGTGATATGACGTGGCATAAGGGCAGCCCTGCTAGTAGTTGTGCTACACCGTGTCCCTTAATCAGGAAGATTTTTTATATATATATATATATATATATATCGCCCACGCACACTCACGAACTGACTGAATGCTGTGTTAATGTTTGTGTGCACCAGTCGCGTGGGATGATGATCGTTTGACAAAAGTCTGGGGCGCACGCACCCTCGCGCAGCGGCACTGCAGGAGAGCGTGAGACGCGCGTATATTCTGGATTCTCCTGCTATTAAAAAAGATCGCTATATCATCACATTAAGTTGTTAATTAAATGCAGACTAAAACAGACTTTACTCCGACGGCCAGCCCGCGAGCAATTCGTTTGTTATGTCAGATGTCTTGACAAGGCTACAATTTTTCAACACGCCAAAGTGGCTAGTGGGAGCGACTGTGTTACCCGCCACGGGTGAAATCCACCCGTATTTGGCGGGTTGGCGGTCAAGCCCTGTTTATACCTCTTGTTAACAGCCGTCGAACTGATCTGAATCAGATGTTCAACTGAACCGAACTGAACTGAACCGTCTCCAACGTGACGCCGGAAGTGATCGCGTGCATGTAGGACGTCACGCATTGTTTACACGGAGATTTCGGAAGTTTTACCTTTCACTAAACATATTTAGATATATCGAAATCGTCTTCCATTGCGATTTCCCGTATATCTAAATATGTTTAGTGAAAGGTAAAACTTCCGAAATCTCCGCGTAAACAATGCGTGACGTAGACGCGCCAGAGATCACTTCCAGCGTAACGTCTGGAGACTGTTCAGTTCGATTGAGTTCAGTTGGACTTCTGTTCTGATTCAGATCAGATCGACGACTGTTAACAAGAGGTAAAATTTAAATAAATACTGTTCGTTTTCTCACACAAACCGCTCTTTTCGTGTCTTAGGCCTTTAATGTGTTCATTCATCATGAGTCTTTAAATCATGTTTAATTTTGACTTCTCTGTGTATGATCTTTGAGGTGGACTCCAAAATTGAAAATACCGTGGAAACAAAGACACCGACATCTTGGACGCCCTTGAGGTAAGCTAAAACAACAAAAATTAATTTCAAAGTGAACTATCCATTTAAACGAAACATCCAGCCAAAAATGAAAATCGTTATAATTTACTCATCCAAAACGTATGTAAAAATGATGAATAATCTTCATTTTGTT
The DNA here is from genome assembly GCF_988280905.1 of Pimephales promelas. Lineage (NCBI taxonomy): Eukaryota > Metazoa > Chordata > Actinopteri > Cypriniformes > Leuciscidae > Pimephales > Pimephales promelas. The sequence continues at coordinate 30,857,122 of NC_142784.1, forward strand.
TTTTATATATCTATATTCAACAACAGTTAATAGTAACACAGCTGTCTGTCTTCAAAGAACAATAATAATTGCTTCTTATTGCTCTCGAAAGTAAAAGTAATTTCATAAAAGTAATTATTATGATTTGTGCACAGTGTTTCAAGTTTCCTAAAGTCATACAATATCTTTCTTTGGGGATCAGATTCTCTATGCTATGAAAAGCTTCAGCTCTCATTATGCATATGCGATAATTTTGTGTCAGTGATGTGAAACCTTTCACTTTTGAGTGAGCTTCCTTTAACTCAGTCTTGTAAACCATTACCAAGTCATTTGTGAATAAATCAAGAGCAGGTGACCTTGTGGAGGAACTAGTATTCAGCTTCTTCAAGGACCCAGTGTCTCTCCGCAGGTTCTCTTCGAAACCTCTGTTATCTGCAATGACGGAGCCAGTTTTTGTCACTTTTACAGTTCTCATGTCTCACAATTTCCATATGATTATGAGCGCTGGCTTCAGGGCCCGACCCATCAAAAGAATCATCTCTGAATTCATAAGAGGCCTGTGAAATGATTCCATGTAAATGAAGATCAGATCAGATGTTGTGTGTGTGTGTGTGTGTGTGTGTGTGTGTGTGTGTGTGTGTGAGAGAGAGAGAGAGAGAGAGAGAGAGATTTCTGCCTCCCTTCAAAGGCATTGAGGTTTTTTTTAAATTTTTTTTTTATTACCATAACACAACAGTGGTACTGGTATCTCTTAACAGCTCATACAGCCAAAATTTTCTTTAAGTCTTTGGATATACATAATTATAATAATAATAATTCATTAGATTTATATAGCGCCTTTCTGGACACTCAAAGCGCTTCACATAGAGGGGGTTGTTAGAAATGATAGTTATTTACAATAAAACAGGGCATATCTTAGTCAAATAAAAAAGCAGACATTTTATAGACCAAAAGGGATCTTTCAGTCACTGAGTATCTGCAAGAAAGTTCCACAGAGAAGACCAAGTGTGCCAGAAAGCATCAGACCTTTAATGCAGATCATATGTTAGTTTCTCTATAGGTAGAATAGCATATATATTTGGAGACATTGCAAAGGCATTGAGGGTTTTAAGTGAGTGAACACTGAATGGAAAAAAGTCTTCTACCTTTTCTGACCTATTGAATTTGTCCATGCGATTCATGAACAGGAAATGGTATGGAAGCCCATATCCACCACATATGAAAAAAAAAAATCCTTTGTTACATTTATGGGATAAAAAGGTTATAATTATGACCATCAACTTAATTATGAAAAAAAAATGTACTTTTACTGTCATGACTTTTTATTTAATAAATTTGACTTTATTTCCTCAGAGCATCTCTTGGGCTGAATGAGAGTTTGAGCCGCACGGAAGTTTCAAAGAAGCTTTTGCATTAATCTGCGGTGGAGATGACAGTCTGAGGTTTGTGCATTTTGATGAACTCTGGGATTGAGTTTAAAACTGCTTTCATTTTAGTTCACTAGACCGTAATCCTCTAACCCTGCTTTCTTAATCAAAACTGGGAGTTTTTAATCTAGCGTTGCGCAGCGCAGGATTACGGCTCTATGACCTTGTGCTGCTGCACAGCTGTTTCCTCCTACAGCAGCGCTCGTGTTGTAGCGCTTCTGGCGGATGGAATAATCAGACTGTCTTTCTCTGCATGTGCGATGTGTGTGTGTGTTTTAGTGTTGTAGGTAAATTGTACGTCTTCCTATCAGTGATCTGAATAGAAGGATTATCAGTGTGTCTGCACATTAAAGGGATAGTTCACCCAAAAATAAAAAAAACAAATTTGTTATTTACTCACCCTCATATTGTTCTAAACTTTTGTTTCAAGAGATCGTAAAACTAACCCATTTGAATTGGAAGATTCTCAGACTGAATTTTCTGATAAGACACGTTCGCTTTATATGATGAACAGATTGAATTAAGTTTTATTTTATTTTATTTAGATTGCTTTATGTGCATCAACCAATGAGGTTCATTCTCGTGTTTCGCAGGATTTTTGAGCTTCAGCATTAGCATCTATTTGTTCGCTGATCAACATTTGTGACTCATGCTGGCAAAATGAGTAGGAATCATAGACTGTAAAAAAATGAACGAAGCACCTTCACTCGCTTTTATTGTAGAAAATATGTTTCAATATGGCGATTCGGGACCTGAGTCTCCCGTTTTTATGGCATCAAATAACTAAAACCAAACTTATTTAAAAAACTGAACACTACATCTGAACACATCAGCGAGATAAAAACTACCTTTTTGGGAAAAAAAAAATGTTGAAGTGTAATTTGATTGTTTAGTTTGCCTCATGTCCCATTAGAATACATGGAAAGGGTGGGGTTCATGACCTATACTGGGACCAACCACCTGGAGGCGATCTAATCATTTTGGCTTCACTTTTCAGGATGTGTGGCACACTTGGTCGGAATGCGCACGGGCTAATTACGAGCTACAGGCGAAACAAACAAAAATAAGTTCATTAAGCCCTCGTCTAACGATCCCAGTGCTCCAAATAGCAATTAAACATCTAAAAGTATCTTTATTTTTCTGTTTTCTGAACTTTACATTAGATCTGTGGTACAGTAGGTCTTATAGGCTGTCTGTTTCATCAGTATTAATCAAAAAATGTTGCTATCATGGGAAAAAAAGGGTTTGAAAATAGATTTTTTCTATAAATATGGGTTTGGACTTGATGTGTGTCAAAATCAGTGTTATAACCAGGGATTTTATTATATGGTTACTAGGTGATTTTGGTTTGGATCCTTCAGAAAAATGTACTTTGCTGACTTTATTGACTTAAAAAAGGCGCAGCTCATTCTTTTTTTTTTTTTCTTTTTTTTTGTCTGATTCCAACAACTCATACTTAATTTATATATATATATATATATATATATATATATCAGTGTTTCCTCTACATTCATTCTCCCGTGGCGGGCCGCCACACTTAAAATCCTCCTGCCACGGCTGCAGCTTCTCAGTGACGTCCGATATTCTGCATAGTATTATGTTATTTTGTTAAGCCCCACTAAAGGCATAAAAAACTTTGTAAAGCACAATCAAGTTTTCACCCTATATTCCAAGACTTCTAAAGTCATTGCATAATGTGTAATTTTAGTCGCTAAGTTAAAGTTAACGGAAAGTCATCTCGCCTCAGTCATTCTCCATTCAGAATTCACACAGCGCGTCGCGTTCGTTTGCGACACGACGACACTCTCTTCAAGGTCAATATTCCCATTATTATACTTCATTTGTAGATAAAGCATAAAGGTCTATGGTTTTCATAAAATGACTTTATCTTGCTGGAGTGGAGTTTATTGCCCATACCTTTCACATTCCCTTTATGTAAGATTACAGCATGGAGTCGAGAGAGTGCTATTGTTCTTCATGCGCACTGAAATTTAAAACTGTTAAAAGAAAAGGCTCAAAAAACTGTTGCATATAGAATACACTAAGCATTAGTGCTGCACGATTAATCATATCGCAATCGTAATAGCGATCTCAAACCTATGCAATTATATAACGCAAAATGCCGCGATTTTATATGAAATAAACAAATTAGGGCTATTAACGCAGCATCTCTTCTTTTTTGTCATCCTTTGACTAGTGTTACACGATCCTGTTCTTATTCGTGCAAATGCCTTTTCGCATTTTGCACGACAAGAACTGAAAAGCTGCCTGTGAATGCCCTAAATGAGACTCGCAGAAAGACGCGCGCCATAATGCGCATGCACTGACGCGTGCCAGATTACAGTTCTCTTTCGAGCTTGAACGAACAATAACACACACAATTATGCCAAAATGTCGTTTTGTCGAGTATCTTCATAACGTAATGTGGCCGTGTAAATGTGCAGCCTATATAAAGCTCAAACACAACCAAACATCTGAAAAGGGGTTCTTTATTTTCGACTGCGTATGAGAAGGACGCAGCGTTAATGTTTGGAGTTTCCACTTGTGGTCAGGAATATAACAAAAAACGTATACAATAAATTACAATAGGAAAATACCAAACTTAAAACCTTCCAAACAAAACTCGTCACTTACAGTGTGAGTTACAATGTTCTACAAATGTACAAAGAAACAACTCAAAATAAAAAACAGCAGTTACACTATTTTTCCCTCAGCGAGTTCTCTTTCACAATACTCAATTGTGTTAATTTTCCCCTTTTAGCTTCTTGCAAATAATTGTATATTCCCGAAAATAAAACAGAATACACAGAAACGGTTTATGTGAGCACTATTACCCCAAATAAACAACGGTAGTGGCCTTTTTTTATGTTTTCTGAATAAAGAACAAAACATAAACATGATTAAAGACACATTCTCATACAGTAAGCCACTAACACAATTGTAAGACAAAACAAACATATTCAACACTCTACAATTAACATTACTATACCAATTCTTATCTCTTACAGATTATCAATAAACTTTGACATTACAAACAGTGCAGAGCTAGTGAAATATTTCCTTTGAATGACTATAAGCATTTACAATAAAAGAATGAACTAAAATGATACCCACTCTGTGAAGCGGTACAGCTGACTAGAAAGCCCGCCCCACGGTCATCTCACGTGCACTAACGTCTCTTCGTTCTCCCCTCTGACATAATTTTATCACAGAAACAGAAATATTGTTTATATTTCTCCTCAATAACAACATGAGCTGTAATAATGAGTTCAAATAACATGCTACATTTCTATTAAACAAACACTCACGCTCAATCTTCGTCACTGGAGAATGAATATGCTCGTCTCACACAGAAATCTCTGGCACTCGGGAGAAACAAAGTTTTCTGGCGATGAATCACTGCTCCAACCACTCGACAAACCGAACACCAAATTGGGGGTTTTCCCTTTCACTTTCGCGTAAACGAACAGTGTAGATTGGTGTTAGTTTCTAACGTGCCTCAGCTCACGCGTTCACCGCAGGTCTATTTTTTTAAAACAAAACTGCGCGTACCCTTTTTGATAGGTCTAACTACTCAGCCGTACCAGGGCGCCCTCTAGGGGTAAGAAGCATGACTACAGGCTATTTTTGCCCTGGTTACACTCTCCCCTGCCATAAGTCAACGTCCACGTGGACTTCCCCTTTAACCATCAACAACACCTTTCAGTTTTTCAGACGTGTACATTACCATGCCAGCCAAAACTTGAGACAAAACGTCTGGACTGAATGACACAGCGTTACAAACGGACTGGGGTAAATGGTACGGGTTACTGTGTTTACCCGCATTCTGCCTTTGAGACCGACGTGGCATTGGTGTAGGTGTTCTTGACTCTTCTGGGACGCCCAAACTACATCTCTGAGCCGGGGTTGGACGCTTCACCACAGTGTCAGGAACTGAGTACGTTGGTACCACTTCTCCACTATCAATTTTCTCCTCTGACACAGTTTGTGGTTCTTCAACACCCTCGCATCGAGGCTCTATCGAATCCATTGTTTGCGAATTGGATTGCTCGTGACCTTCCTTCACTAAAGGCAACGACTGCCTTTTTTCCGTTCGCCATGTCTCATCCACAACTACGCACTCATAGTCCAGAGGCAATAACGGTCCTTTACCCAGGGAACTAGCACCTTCCTTCACCTGCCGTATCTTGCTACGCGGTGCTGGCACCGGGGTTGGTAATGGACAAGGTTGAATATTCGACCGATGTACTCTCTTTTGTACACCTCCTCCGACAGGTTCCACCGCATACGTAGTTCCTTGAATGTCTTTCACGACATAAACCTCTGGTGCCCACGCGTCCTGAATTTTATTTCTCCCTGCAGGACGGTGCCTCAAGTACACTTGCTTCCCAACAGCAACATCAGGGCAATACACCTCACTCTCATGTCTGGTAGTCCGTTCCAATGCTTTTTTCTCTGCATACTCTTTCGCTCTAGCATGGGCGTCTTGGAGTCTCTCCCTGTGCACGGACAACCAGTTAGTTTCCGTGCCTTCCTCAGGCTCCCTTCCCAACAAAGCGTCAACTGGGAGGTGTGGTTGTGTCCCAAACAACATGTAATACGGGGAATATCCCGTGGAGGAGTGAGGCGTCGCGTTGTAGGCATACACCAATTCTGGCAGGTGTTCAGGCCACTTCCTCTTCTTGTCGGGTGGTAAAGAGCGCAGCAGGTCATGCAGCGTGCGATTGAATCGTTCGCACTGGGGGTTCCCTTGTGGGTGATACGGAGTAGTTCTTGACTTCCGTACCCCGTAAAGCCTACACAGCTCTGCTATAACCGCGCTCTCAAAATTCCTCCCTTGATCGGAGTGCAGCCTTTGCGGTACTCCATACCCGAGGAACCACTCTTTCAAGAGGACCTTTGCGGTGGTATCAGCTTTCTGATCCCGGGTGGGGAAAGCCTGGCTGAACTTGGTGAAAACATCCGTCACCACAAGGACATTTTCTCGACCATCAGAGGCAGCCTCAAGGGTAGTAAAATCAACAGCTACCACTTCCAATGGACGGGAAGCCAGAAAAGGGGTCCAAGATGCCCGGATCTTCGGCTGGGGCATTTTTGCCAGCACACAGCGTTGACAGTTTTTCACCCATTTGTCTACAGCTTCGTGCATACCCGCCCAATAACACCTTTGCTTGAGCAAGCCCAACGTCCTCTCAATTCCTTGGTGTCCCATCTGGTCATGAACACTCCGTAGCACCGGCTCAACCAGGCAAACTGGAAGTAACAACTGCTGACACTCACCCAGGAAAACATCATCTACTACCCGATACAATAATCCTCCATCTTCCTTAAACTTGTCCCATTGTTTGAGCAATGATCGCACTTGCCGAGGCAAAGTCCGTCTCTCACGGGAAGAAGGCTTCCTACTCGCCTGCCAAAACCCTTTTAGGATACTCAGAAAAGGATCAGCATCCTGAAAGCGACGGAGCTCTTCCTTTGTATACCCAGGTAACGTTGGGGTGTTTTCAAGGGCCGGATCCAAACTAGCTTCCTCTTCACTCAGCTCCACTGAACCCAATTCAGCTGTTGCAAGGTCTGGTTCTACAGTAGTTCCCAGCTGAAGCTCATTGCAAATGGCCACACAGCCATCATACTCCGCATCTTCTGTCACTATCTCCTCCTCTTCCATCTCTGGCCTCCGGGAGAGAGCATCAGCAGCTGTATTACAACGTCCTGGCCGATAGCGCACCTCAAAATTGAACACAGCCAGCTGTGCCATCCAGCGCTGCTCCACCGCTCCCAGCTTAGCCGTGTCCAGATGGCAGAGAGGGTTGTTGTCCGTGAGGATAGTGAAGCGAGATCCCAACAGATAACCTCTGAACTTTTCGGCTACAGCCCACTTTAACGCCAGAAGCTCCAACTTCATGCTACTGTAGTTCCTGTCATTGCGTTCGGCACCTCTCAATCTGCGACTAGCATATGCTATGACCTTCTTTTTCCCATCCTGATACTGATACAATACAGCGCCCAAACCCAAGCTACTGGCGTCCGTCTCCAGCATGAATGGAAGAGAGAAATCGGCATATCCCAACACTGGAGCGCAGGTCAGCTCCCTTTTCAGACGTTCAAATGCCTGTTGGCTCTCTAATGTCCATGAGTCCTGAAACAACTTATTGCACTGGGCCCCACTGCCTTTTTTGGTGCACTTATTCACAACATCGTGCAAAGGTCCCGCCACCTTGGAGAAATCTGCTATAAACCGGCGGTATTAACTGCAAAACCACAAAAAGGATCGCAATTCCTTCCTGGTGCGAGGTGTTGGCCACCTCTCTACTGAGCTGATCTTGTCGGGGTCCGGACCCACCCCTTGGGCCGATACTCTGTGCCCCAAAAACCTCACCTCCGCTTGGAGAAAGTGGCATTTCTCCACTTTAATCTTCAACCCGGACTCCCTCAGTCGGCGAAGCACTGTTTCAAGTCTGGACAGGTGAGTTTCAAAAGTACTTGAATAGACAAGAAGGTCATCCAAGTAGACAAGAACCATCTGGAACACCAGATCACCCATTACGGCCTGCATGAGTCTCTGAAAGGTAGCCGGTGCATTGCAGAGACCAAACGGCATCCGTTGATATTCATACAGTCCAAAGGGCGTAACAAAGGCGGTCTTATGCTGATCTTTCTCATGAACCGCTACTTGGTGATAACCACTTGCCAAGTCTATGGTTGAAAACACCTGGGCTTTACCCAGTGCATCCAAACTCTCGTCTATCCGTGGCAGGGGAAATGCGTCTCGCAGAGTCTTCGAGTTCAGTTTTCGGTAGTCCACGCATAGCCGCAAACTCCCATCTGTCTTCCTGACTAAGACCACCGGGGAGGCATAGGGACTTGAACTTTCCTTAATCACTCCTTTCTTGAGAAGTCCGGAAATATGCTCCCTCACCTCCTCAAACTGATTTGGAGGTATCCGTCTGTATGTTTGGGCAACAGGGGTATCATCGGACACAGGAATCTCGTGTTTAACCCGATCAGTGTACCCAAGATCGTCATCACACGTTGCGAACACATCCGCGTACTGCCTCAACAATGCTCTCAACTCTGCTTGCTGACCGGGAGTTCCCCCAACCTGTACCCTGTCTGAGGGACACGATAAGTCACTGTGGGTCTCTGTCATCGATCTTACACTGACAGTAACTTCCTCATGATCTAGGGAAATCCGTCGGAATGCCACATTACAAGAACCACTCTCCACTGGGCAACCTTGGGACAGTACTCCAAGCCTTGTTTTCGGCCGTAGCCACACATCTTCTGTCGCCCAATTTAAAACTTGCACTGGAAACACTCGTTTTTAGCTGACACCACCATGGGCACGAGGATCAAACCCCCTGGCAGCGGAATGGCCCCTGGTTCAAGTATGGCCACACCCTCAGTCTTGGGTACCTCTTTGTGTATCCGAACCTGAACCGTGGCAACAGAGGCTGCAGGTATGCACGTTTTGAATTTTCCCGCTAGTCGAACTATAGAGCTTGCAGCAGTTAATGCCTCTTCCTGTACTTTACTGAAAGCATCTCGCCAGTCTGAGTCTAGTGTTCCCGCTAGACCATTATCAAACTCGGCCAAGATCAGCTGTTTACAGCGCTGAGCAATATTCATGCCGAGAATTCCTGGAGGTGAATGATCAGCTTCTCCATCCTTCTGATCTCGGATTATCAAGAATCCACAGCCAGGTATTGTTACTCCTAACACCTGGATATCCAACTCCACATATCCCAAATACGGGAGGGGCAGTTTGTTGGCAGCCGTAATCCGCAACCACTTCATCGTGCTGTGCATATCCTTATCTTCTCCACGTAAACGCCCTCTGAAAAAGCTTTCCGTCAACGTGCTCACGTTGCTGCCCGTATCTAACAAACACTTAACAGCTATTCCCCCTATGCTGATTTCAACCTCGGGACATTTGCCCAGAGCACGTTCCAAGAACCGCTCTTTAGTCAGAAAGCTGCTGTTTGAGCCCTGGGACGCCCCTCTCATTGCTCGGCTCTGCGCAATGGAGGGAGCACGTTTCCCGGCGATAGGGCTTCTGCAGGGGCCGCTACCTGTCCTTCCTGCTTACGTGGCATGGTGCAACTGCGGGCTATGTGTCCCACCCCATCACACCTCAAGCAGATTGGCTGACCATCTGGGGTATATCGAGGCTTAAATTTAACTCTTTGGGGCTTTTCCGAGCCGAGGCTGGCTCTTTGTATCGTAAGGCTACGGACGGCATCAGTTAACTCGCCGATTGCTTTTCCTTGTTGTGCCACTACTTTCACGACGTCTTGCAAGACAGCGTTCAGTTCTTCTGAAGAAGATGCAGACACATTTGTGGATCTAGCAGCCTCCTCAAACCCCACACCCATCAGGTAACGGTTTCTAGCAACGGTCGCCGCCCGGGGACGCTCCTCAGCACACCACAACAGAGCCTCTTCTCTGACCTCAAATAGAGTAACATGGGCCCGGTCCCGCACCATTTTACGCAATTCCCGTCGAAGTACAGTGTCCCTTACCCCCTCTATGAACTGATCCCTCAACGCAAGCTGCCCATCGGGCACTGCATCAGGTGACTGTTGGAGTGCCGCATTTAACATCGTCGACAAGGCATGCGAAAACTCTCGAATATTTTCCCCTTCCAACTGCTTCCGTGCATAGAAGGCGTGTAACAGTTGAGGAGTCGTCCGCTTCTCTCGAAAAGCGGCCCTCAAATAATTGAACAGGTCCTGAGGCGTTGCATCCTCCCTCCCCACACACAATTTAACCTCATCAAGTGCTGATCCCCTTAAATGTGACAAAATAAAGTCTACTTGATCCTCCTCACTCAATCCCCTTATCCGAATTACTCGTTCGAGTTCCTCAATAAACTCGTCAATGGTCTGACCGTCTTTACTAGAGTCACCACAATAGGGAACAATTTGTCTTTCTCTGGGAATATAGACATAAGACCTAGTATTACCAGTGTTCAGACTAGCAAGTGTCGACATCACCTGATCATGTCTCTTCCCAAGCTCCTGAATTTGTGATTGGAGTTGTAGGAAAGGGTTATCTCTATCCTCACCATCACCCCTGACGGTGGAGCCAGCTTCTTGGCTATCGTCCATCTCCTCATGACCGTAGTCCTCCATGCCTCTATATCTGCGTTATTAAGAGTCTCAGTCTCTACAAAGTTCACCTGCAAGCACAGTCCAATGCAGCCACCTCGTTCCAGCTGGTCCTGGCACTCTGGCTCCTTGTCCTCCCACCGTCCTTCCTGGCTCAGCGCACAGCTCTCCCTCTCTGCTGACTCTGGCACGCAATCCTCCTTGACCACTACCGTTGTTTATCTACCCACTTAGGCTAACGGTATGTTCGACTTAGCTTGTGTATTCGTTTTCAAAGGAAAACCCTCACCACAAGAGGAAACCAGCAAAAAGAACTACCCCACTCCTGGTACCAAAAAGATGTGGCCGTGTAAATGTGCAGCCTATATAAAGCTCAAACACAACCAAACATCTGAAAAGGGGTTCTTTATTTTCGACTGCGTATGAGAAGGACGCAGCGTTAATGTTTGGAGTTTCCACTTGTGGTCAGGAATATAACAAAAAACGTATACAATAAATTACAATAGGAAAATACCAAACTTAAAACCTTCCAAACAAAACTCGTCACTTACAGTGTGAGTTACAATGTTCTACAAATGTACAAAGAAACAACTCAAAATAAAAAACAGCAGTTACACTATTTTTCCCTCAGCGAGTTCTCTTTCACAATACTCAATTGTGTTAATTTTCCCCTTTTAGCTTCTTGCAAATAATTGTATATTCCCGAAAATAAAACAGAATACACAGAAACGGTTTATGTGAGCACTATTACCCCAAATAAACAACGGTAGTGGCCTTTTTTATGTTTTCTGAATAAAGAACAAAACATAAACATGATTAAAGACACATTCTCATACAGTAAGCCACTAACACAATTGTAAGACAAAACAAACATATTCAACACTCTACAATTAACATTACTATACCAATTCTTATCTCTTACAGATTATCAATAAACTTTGACATTACAAACAGTGCAGAGCTAGTGAAATATTTCCTTTGAATGACTATAAGCATTTACAATAAAAGAATGAACTAAAATGATACCCACTCTGTGAAGCGGTACAGCTGACTAGAAAGCCCGCCCCACGGTCATCTCACGTGCACTAACGTCTCTTCGTTCTCCCCTCTGACATAATTTTATCACAGAAACAGAAATATTGTTTATATTTCTCCTCAATAACAACATGAGCTGTAATAATGAGTTCAAATAACATGCTACATTTCTATTAAACAAACACTCACGCTCAATCTTCGTCACTGGAGAATGAATATGCTCGTCTCACACAGAAATCTCTGGCACTCGGGAGAAACAAAGTTTTCTGGCGATGAATCACTGCTCCAACCACTCGACAAACCGAACACCAAATTGGGGGTTTTCCCTTTCACTTTCGCGTAAACGAACAGTGTAGATTGGTGTTAGTTTCTAACGTGCCTCAGCTCACGCGTTCACCGCAGGTCTATTTTTTTAAAACAAAACTGCGCGTACCCTTTTTGATAGGTCTAACTACTCAGCCGTACCAGGGCGCCCTCTAGGGGTAAGAAGCATGACTACAGGCTATTTTTGCCCTGGTTACATAAGAAAAGTCTTAAGGACGAAAAGAGTTGTGCTATGAGGCGCATGTGAGATCCGCGTCTCGGCAACGGGTGCTCTTAAAGGGCCAGCAGCGAATAAAGCGTACTGTCAGTCAAGTTAAAAGAACAAAGGGAAATTAGAAAATTACTCACTGATCTTGACTAAAGAACTTTTGTAGCTTTAATAAGGATTGTTCTATATATAATTTATAATTCATGCAGCACATACTGTTTGATAACTTTATTCAATTTCTGTATCCTACCTGTTAAGACAGGAAGGGCACAGGTAAATATGGTTTTTATTATGGGTTTGTGTGGGGATTGTTTGAAGTTCACTTAATTTAAAATTTGTTAAAAAATTTTTTTAGCCTAATAATTTTTTTTAAAAAGTTGATAGCTTTCACTGTAATGATGGTTTGGTTGATGGTTTATTGATCATTATAGGTGTTATCAATCATTTAGTTGTTGTCTGTAGTTTGAGTTGAGAAATAAACATTAATACACAGAATGATCACTAATCTGTGTGTGCATTTTACTTTAGAACCAAGCAAGTTGGACTCATGAAACCATTTTATTATATCGGAATTGCAATATTGACCTCAGTAATTGCAATGGCAATATGACATTTTCCCCAAATCGTCCAGCCCTACTAAGCATATTATAGATATAATCCCTTCGCTATGTTCTTTTCAATGTGAAGCATTGCTTGCTGTGACTTGGTGTTGCTTCAAGTGCATCATTCTGCACACGGGATGCGCATGATCGATTATAATACTTTGGGGAGACAAGGCCCCCCCCACCGGGGAAATGGGCCTGCCCCCACAGCTTGGAAAAATCCTAGAGGAAACACTGTATATATATATATATATAGAAAGTATCAATAACTCATTTATGAAAATTCGCTCATTGAGATTCATTTTTCAAGCATGGGACATATTTATATGAGAAAATGTGGAAACCGCTCTATTCATATGGATTAGTTTTACAATCTCTTTATGAACTTTATGAAACGTAGCTGTCAATGGAGGGACAAAAATCTCTCAAATTTCAATAAAATTATCTTCATGTGTGTAAACAACAATGAAATTGATAACATTGTTTTTCTCATTTTTGGGTGAACTAACCCTTTAAACAGCTTTAAATAGTTAAATAGTTTAAATGTATTTTTTCCCCCGATATACACTATGTGACAGCAAATCCCACCATACTTACAACAGTTACACCAAACACTGTGTGTGTAATGGGAATAATACAGGTTTTGTGCTTTTTGAAGCATCCATCTTTATTGCATCACTTGAAAATGTACTAGAAAAAATTCAAACATAAACGGAGCAATTTCACTGGGGTCATCACACCATCTGTGCTCGGGACACAATAATGTGCAGCTTTTATCGCCCTCTGCTGGTAAGACAAAAAAACAAAACAATTCTTTGCTTAAAAAAAAGCTTTCATCAAGAGAAAGACACAAGAAAATAGTTGCATTACAAAGTCACAATTGACAGTGTGATCGCCGTGTTTCTGTGTCTTCAGTCTCTGTTGAGGCTCTTTACTCACCATCAGCTGATTCTCAGGAAATTGGACTAACGTCTAATCACTGAGTCTGAGAGTCCTAAAATAAAACACACAGACACATATTAGTATGAGACATTACTGCTGTCACATCACGTCTGGAGATCATTTCTAGAAAAACACAGCCAGAGATATTAGTATGTTTATATTACAGTAAGAGATATTAATGAAAAGCTGCTAATATATCAATAACAGTAAGTGATAAACAACTCTCTCTTAATCACTTGCACAGAGACACTGTTAAGTAATGAAAATATATTGATATATAATATTTATAAATCAGTCACGTCACAGAATAAAACTAAAAGTATGAAGACTGAAGTGGAGCTGAATTATGATCTTCTATTCTCCGGTTACAAACATATGAGGTGTTACTGTGCTTGGGCTAATTTAAAAGCTTTAAATAAAAATATACCCACATAGTATAGTTCCTTCAGTTTGTAATGTCGATCATCCTTTAGATCAGAGAGCAACTTCACTCCTGAATCTCCAATTTTATTATGAGACAGATGCAGAAATCTCAGATGTGAGGGGTTTGATCTCAGAGCTGAAGCCAGAGCAACACAGCCTTCATCTGTGAGACCACACCTAGTCAACCTGTGGAGAACAATGACACACTGTGCTAGTTAAAAATGTATTAGTAACTTACAATATTGCTCTAAGCTTGTGCATGTGATAGTGATTCAGGCACATATGTCAGTCGGCATCTCACGTCAAGTTCGTAAAGAGCTTTAATTCAGTCCATTTTACATTCTGATTTTGGCCACCTCTGAGTTTCTCAGATGGGTCAAACCAAAGATATTACCTCAGAAGTTCAAGTAAATGAACTAGAAATCCGCGCTCATTCAAGGGTGTACATCTATTGCATGGACGGAGAGAAAGCACTGAAATTGTCAGACATCCATTAGTGCATGAGAGTGAAACAGCTGGAAACACAGCGCTGGTCTTCTCTACATACTCAACACGACGGAATCCAACGGCGTGCACGGGGCGAAGGTATAAAACATGTATTAAATTGCATGAAATAATCCCGGAAAAAGCACAAACACAGCTGAGGGTGACGCTAACAGACAGCAGACAAACGACTAGCAGTGACAGCAGCTGCAATCCACCTGTCACTCAAGTGGCCACGCCCTTATTTATGCAGACCTTTAAGGTTTAATATAATTTAAACAGATGAGTTGTAAAAAAATTCACCCCCCTCACAGTTGTCATGAAGGGCAAAATTAGCACATAGACCAAAATAACTATTTGCTGTAAACATGTTTTTTTTTTTCTGCTGTGAAGTTAGACATTTTAACTTGGGGGAAATACAGATTTGACTCGCTTTTGCAGCCAGCCTCAAGCGGTCACTCAATGAATTGCAGTTTAATTCACTTCCGTGTTGGTTTCAAGAGAGAGACGTGGGGAGGTTGCCGCTTGATCATACTATAGTAGTAAAGCAGTGAGTTACGTCATTGTACAGGAAACGCACCCCTGATCTGAAGAGACATACAAACTGTGTAGACTGTGAGGACTGGAATTGGGAACCCCTGGAAATACTGAAGTCAGATAAATAATTATGTACATCATTCTACAGCAGCTTTTTGTTCAGATGATTGGTTCAAAATGGTGGTATTAGCCTCCAGTCATACACTGTATTTCAGTTGCACCCATAAAATGAATGCTGCGACATATGAGAACACAATGAGCTCATGGGATTTCAAAACAAGTAAAAAATAAGATGAAAATAGACTCTTACACAGACAGAGGCAAGTAGATGAGTTTTAATCAAACTACTAGAAGCAACTGAACCTTCAGGAAATGTTTGGTGGGTCAAAAACAGGAGCAGCAGGTTATGTGATGTGATGAAAGTAAATTAAATTAACTTCATTGTCAGTAATTTGCTGAGATTTGTGTGTTTAGCTACAATGGATGATTTTAGTCATGAAATGTACATTAAAGGGGGGTTGACTGCGATTTCACTTTTTTCATTTTGAATAGTGTGTAATGTTGCTGTTGGTGCATGAACAGTATCTGCAAAGTTGCAGCGCTGAAAATTCAGTGTAAGCAGAGATATCATCTTTTAAAAATTAGGAAGTATATTGCCTACAAAAACGACTCGATTGGGACTACAGCTGGGTTATGGTACGTCACTAACCCACACATTTGCATCAACCCCTTCCTCCGGAATATGCAGAAAATGGCATGCGCATATTTCTGCGGCTCGTCGAGTGTGTTGTTCACGCAGCTGTCAGGTCTTCTGTGTTTCGGGCTTCCCACGAACGCTGTACTTCCTCAACAATGGATACAATTTATGTTTGATTATGTTCCTGAAAATGACGATCGTAATCTAGCTCTCTGTGCTGCGCATTTTACGGAAGACAGCTTCCAGAATCTCCACGAGTTCAACACCGGATTCAACAAGAAACTGTGACTAAAATATGAAGCAGTTCCGACTTTAAAACAAGAGGCAGCAGTGTTGGGCCACAATCTGTATGTAGGCTAAGACTTCATCACTTTAAATGCATTTGCATGTATAATTCCAGACATAGCCTTGTGTTTTATTTTTTGTCTACGACAAACGCGTACAAACATTGTGGACCTGAATTTTCTTTAAGTACTAATGTTTTAAATGTATTTTCATGTATATATGCTTTATGACGGTATTTTCGATTTGATCAAGAACGTAAACATGCCAACGCTGTTTGAGTATGACATTAGTAGCCAGTCAGTTGCTATTGTGTAAAACAAACGTGTAAAGTTAAAAAATGTAGCAAATTATCATTCAGAAACGTTTAGTAAGAGCTGTAGTATGTGGTGAGGTTCTGCTTGACTCTCTTCATCGCGTGTTTCTCGGTCTGATTCTGCCTCAAACTGATACTGCAGTTCGACACATATTTACACATAGCTGCCAACTCTCACGCATTGGCCGTGAGACACCCGCATTTGATTGGTTTCACACGCTCACACGCCACACCCCCGATTTCTCACGCTGAAGTGTCAATCCTCCCGTTTTTCCGGGTTTCTCACGTATTTTAGCTCTTTTACTGTCTTCCCATGTTAGTATTTCCCGTAAAATATCTCGTATTTGTACACTCTGATTGTGTGAGACGTACAAGCTCGGACAGATTCGGCTCGAAGTCGATCGTCCTCGGATGCGGTTCCGCGCGCGCTGTAACACAAGCTTTGCACACAGCTCGAAGTGAGGTCTTGCCGGTCTTGCGCACCCAACGCGCCATTTTTACCGCGCTCGTGCAGACGCGTCGAGTATAAACAAGGCTTTACACTGCATGTCAGCGCGCGCAGAGACCTCAAGGTGCAGAGACCTCTCCCAATCATCTCCAGCAGAAACAGCCTCCCCGTTTCCCTCGTAAGCTGATCTTAGTATTTAAACATTCTCTATGGTATTTTTTTTAATGACACAGTGCTCTTTCTCACACATATGTGGGCTAGTTCTAAATTCTTTAGACTTTTTGATTAGTGCTTTATTTTTAAAGTTTGTGAGTAAGAATCGTGAGGAAAAAAACAACTTATTTTGGGGATGGTTCCCGGGAAATCTCCCTTTGATGTTGACAGCTATGGGTTGGTCAACTGCCTGAAAGATGAGTTTATCTATTGATCTATCTGTTGGGCCACTCGTGATTCACTAGTTATACCGCAAATTAGTTACAAATCTCCCGTGATCTATAGCGAATGAACCCCAAAACTCAAAAGTTGGCAGGTATGTTTACATCTGGACCGGAGCTCATGACATAAATGTTCCACCCGTAAAGGTAATGGGCGTTAACCTTCCGGACAACGTGAGCGACAGTTTAGCAAATCACAACACACCAGGCCAAACTAACCAATCTGAGCCCACTACATGTTTCTGAGGGAGTGGTTTCATAGAATCAGGAAGTTAACCACTCGTTCAGGGGACAGAGGAGAGCGCGGCTGACAATAAAGGTGAAGTTTATGAAAAATAAGACTTTTTAAAAAAGAAAAACCACGAATACATGTTATATTGCACCCCATAAATACAATCATGCAAAGAAAAAAAGCAGTCAACCCCCCTTTTAAAAGATTAATCTTACTGAGGACAATGATAGATGTGACTATAAAAGAGATGGTCTTACCACAGTATCTCCAGTTTACAGTTAGGATCTTCCAATAAAGCAGAGAGACTATTCACTGAATCTCCTAGTTTACTCCGTGACAGGTTCAGATTCCTCAGGTGTGAGGGGTTTGATCTCAGAGCTGTAGCCAGAGCAGCACAACCTTCTTCTGTGAGACCACAATCATCCACCCTGTAGAGAACAATGACACACACTTCACTCTCTCAGTTCAGATCAGTTTAGCAGTCAATCCATTATTAAAAAGAGAAAGTACAAACTTAAGGAATGTTTTGTTTAATCTTCAATGTTTGATGGATCAGGGTCTGTATTTAATCTGTTTTAATTACGACATTTTACGGTTATTTACAGTGGGTACGGAAAGTATTCAGACCCCCTTAAATTGTTCACTCTTTGTTATTTTGCAGCCATTTGCTAAAATCATTTAAGTTCATTTTTTCCCTCATTATTGTACAGACAGCACCCCATATTGACAGGAAAACACAGAACTGTTGACATTTTTGCACATTTATTAAAAAAGAAAAACTGAAATATCAGATGGTCCTAAGTATTCAGACCCTTTGCTCAGTATTTAGTAGAAGCACCCTTTTGATCTAAACAGCCATGAGTCTTTTTGGGAAAGATGCAACAAGCTTTTCACATCTGGATTTGGGTATCCTCTGCCATTCATCCTTGCAGATCCTCTCCAGTTCTGTCAGTTTGGTTGGTAAATATTGGTGGACAGCCATTTTCAGGTCTCTCCAGAGATGATCAATTGGGTTTAAGTCAGGGCTCTGGCTGGGCCATTCAAGAACAGCCACGGAGTTGTTGTGAAGCCACTCCTTCGTTATTTTAGCGGTGTGCTTAGGGTCATTGTCTTGTTGGAAGGTGAACCTTCGGCCCAGTCTGAGGTCCAGAGCACTCTGGAAAAGGTTTTCGTCCAGGATATCCCTGTACTTGGCCGCATTCATCTTTCCCTCGATTGCAACCAATCGTCGTACCGTCCCTGCAGCTGAAAAACACCCCCACAGCATGATGCTGCCACCACCATGCTTCACTGTTGAGACTGTATTGGACAGGTGATGAGCAGTGCCTGGTTTTCTCCACACATACCGCTTAGAATTAAGGCCAAAAAGTTCTATCTTGTTCTCGTCAGACCAGAGGATCTTATTTATCACCATCTTGGAGTCCTTCAGGTGTTTTTTAGCAAACTTTGACTGAGGAGAGGCTTCTGTCAGGCCACTCTGCCATAAAGCCCCGACTGGGGAATTGCTGCAGTGATGGTTGACTTACTACAACTTTCTCCCATCTCCCGACTGCATCTCTGGAGCTCAGCCACAGTGATCATTCGGTTCTTCGTTACCTCTCTCACTAAGGCTCTTCTCCCCGATAGCTCAGTTTGGCCGGACAGACGGCTTCTGGTCGTCCCAAACGTCTTCCATTTAAGGATTATGGAGGCCACTGTGCTCTTAGGAACCTTAAGTGCAGCAGAAATTGTTTTGTAACCTTGGCCAGATCTGTGCCTTGCCACAATTCTGTCTCTGAGCTCTTCAGGCAGTTCCTTTGACCTCATGATTGTCATTTGCTCTGACATGCACTGTGAGCTGTAAGGTCTTATATAGACAGGTGTGTGGCTTTCCTAATCAAGTCCAATCAGTATAATCAAACACAGCTGGACTCAAATGAAGGTGTAGAACCATCTCAAGGATGATCAGATAGACAGCACCTGAGTTAAATATATGAGTGTCACAGCAAAGGGTCTGAATACTTAGGACCAAGTGATATTTCAGTTCCCTTTCGTAGTCACTCCGAGTTACGTCGGATGACGGAGAATGGGGGTTTCGCCTAGAAAGCCAATACTCTTCGATTATTAAAAAACGAGCCAATGGCAAGGAAATGCCATGGGTCTGCGGAATTTGCATAGCGTATCCCCGCCTCACCTCGTGAGTATAAAAGGAGGAAGTGGATGCAACCGCAGTATGTTTTCGCTTCGGAGCCAAGAGAACTTCTTCACTCCACAAGCCACACAATCTGAGTTTACTACTGTGACCCACCTCTTCGAGACGAGCGAACTCTTTGGTGTGACGGTGGTATCCAGCGAGTTTCACATTGCCTGCGATCTGAGCAGTGGTCTGCCAGTGTGTGTGTCTCTCCCTGGTCGCTTCAACATCCGCAGAGTTTTTTCCTCTCACTAAAAAGAGTGTGCACGCGCAACGTTTTTTTAAAGACGCGTCTTTTTAAAGACGATCTGCCCGTGTATTCTGAGTGCGGTATTCTGATAGATTCAGCTGATGGGCGTGAGCGCTGTTTGACGTGTTTGGGCTTTGATCGCGTTCAGACAGCGCTCGTGGGTGTGTCACGTTCTCTCAGTGGGAACGTGACCATCGCAATGTATAACGCACGTTGAAACCAACGTGGTCCCAAGTGAGTTCGTGGCTTCCCTCAAAACAAAAATTTAAATAAAAGGTTCTCATTCGGTCCCCCAGTTGATGAAATCATGTTTATCGCCGCATCACAAGGTGAGCTGAAGTTCTCTGGAGGTGGCTCGTGTGTGCTGCTGTCCTCGGATGTGCTAGCATAGCGAGTTTGATTCAGAGTTCACAGCTATGCTTCCCGGGCTGCCACGAGTATCGGGTTTATGTGGAAAATTCTGCCATGTCCCGATCACTTAAGGCTGATGATTGGTTTTTGGGGGTGGCGAACCCAAATCCTTTCTACCCGGATGTGCATGAAGAGGCCATGAGATCGTGGAAGTCTCCGGGCTGTGTCGTGGAGGTGGTCGCAGGGAAGCGCCCCTGCCCGTACCAGCCCCGCAGCCCCGCTGTGGCACTCCCATTACGGGCAGCTCAGATATGGCTTGCAGTTCTTTCAGGGAGTGGTCGCAGGCCCACTCCTTCCCCTGGTGGAGGGCTGGGGGAGAATCTTTTCTTTCAAAGAGCTGCATTCCATCTCTGAGCACATAGAGCAGGATGGCAGTGTGCAACGCCCCCGTGCCTCGCCACTCTCGTCCTCCTCTGTCTCTGAGGGCGTGGATGGCAGTGCGTGTCGTCTCCGGACCACTACACTCTCATCCCCCTCTATCACCAGAACCTCGGCAGAGCAGACCCCCGTGGAACGCTGGTCCTTCCCTGGTCATCTGCAAGATGGGTTGGAGTGAAGGCTGTCTCACTCCACCCTGAAGGTGTATGTGGCCGCTATTGCCGCATATCACAAAGCAGTTGATGGTAAGTCTTTGGGGAAGCACGACCTGATCGTCAGGTTCCTGAGAGGAGCGAGGAGACTGAATCCTCCTCGTCCTCTTCTCGTACCCTTTTGGGACCTCTCAGTGGTCTTGGTCTTGATCCCTGCAGAGATCTCCCATTGAGTCCCTGCAATCAGTTGAGATTAAATTCCTGTCAATGAAGACAGTGCTCCTGGTTGCACTGGCCTCCATCAAGAGGGTAGGGGACCTGCACGCATTCTCCGTTGACAAAGCGTGCCTGGAGTTCGGGCCGGCCTACTCTCATGTGAGCCTGAGACCCCGGCCTGGATATGTGCCCAAGGTTCCTACCACTCCCTTCCGGGACCAGGTGGTGAACCTGCAAGCGCTGCCCCTGGAGGAGGCAGACCCAGCCTTGGCGATGCTCTGTCCAGTACGTGCCCTCTGGGCTTACGTAGACAGAACGTGGTGTTCAGGACCTCAGACCAGCTCTTTGTCTGTTATTGTGGGAGCCAGAAGGGAAGGGCTCTCCCAAAGCAGAGGTTGTCTCACTGGATAGTGGAGTACAATCATAACATAGAACAGACATTATCTTCATTTCATGTCATTAAACATATTGCTGGCCATACACTGATGCGAAAGTGCGCGTCTGGTGTGCGATACCTGGTGTTGTCCTAGACGTGGCGCAGCGCGGTGTTTATGAGACTTGTCTTTGTCGACAGAAACAGGTGCAATCGCTAAAGAATAATTGTGCTCCATTCCATAACAAATGCGCGAAACAAGCTGACGTTTGTTGCTTGATACTCTAACGCACAACTACAACTATCGTATTTGTCCAGGACTACACGCAGTACGAGCGGAAACCGAGGGTATGACGCGATTGACTGGCGACTCCCAGCTCACCCCTGCTCACACGCCCCGTTTCCTTGGTTAAAATCTCAATTTTCTCGCGATTCAAACATTGTTTGAAACATTTGGAATATTTTAAGTTATCATCTTAACTAAATATATAACACTGGCCTTGTGATTTTGGGATATTTTAATGCAAAAATCTTAGGTATTCCACCTTTAAGTGCGACTCAATAATTTACAGCTCAATCAGCTCACAGCAACAGAAAGAGGCTGAACACTTCAACTATATTTTTCATATGTGAGAGTCAAATATGATCTTACCACAGTATCTCTAGTTTACAACGAGGATCCTCCAGTACAGCAGAGAGCTGCGTGGCTGAATTTCCTATTTTATTCCCAGACAGATCCAGATCTCTCAGGTGTTCAGGGTTTGATTTCAGAGCTGAAGTCAGAGCAGCAGAACCTTCATCTGTGAGATCACAATATCTCAACCTGTAGAGAACAACGACACACACTTCACTCTCAGTTCAGATCATTTTAACATGTACAAAAAATAAACTGACTAACCTTGATTTACAAGTCATAATTCTATACAGACTATTTACCCTTGTGCATCATTAAAAAAAGTTACACATATGTACATAGAGGACAAATGCCCGGTGATGACCCTGTCAAAAAAAAGTTTGGGAGCAAAGACTTAAGTTTGGTTTAATTTGAAAGAAGACCCTTGATAAATAGATTATTGCCGGAAAAAAAAAAAATGTAATAAGGTCAATTTTCATGTGTTATAATGTAATTTCCCTTTAAAAAATGCTAACTATCAGATGAATATTTGTATGGTAAGCCAGCTGAACAAGAATAACTGAAAGTTTCAGTTATTAAGGAAAGATGTGCTTTGACAAGTCAAAGATATTTGATAATAATGAATATTTGATGATAATTTTTACTTTTCACTACGTTTTCAAAATAAAAACCGTAGTCTACTACAGTATACAGTAGCAACTCATAACTTAGAATTGTATTATAATTGTATTTCATATAATATTAATCAATATTTTCTGTGATCGTTTCGCACTACGGTAGCATTTTTTGACAAGGCAGCACAAATCGTCAGAACACCCGGAGTCTCCCCCATATTGATAGCGGCTCCCTGATGCCCGCAAATCAGTTCAGACTCCCGGAATCTAGATCGAGCGAGCAAGAGCACGCATGCGAGACAGAGGAGACTACTGGAAAACCATGTAGCGCGCGCACAGCAGAGTGGCGCATGGAAAGAGACCTTGCGTGTGTGTGTGTGTGTGTGTGTGTGCCGCATCTTTATCGGCCTATTTCAACCTATCAACAGTAAACTCTCTAATGACATTCGTTGACGATTTTCATAATCGATTATTATCTATTTTATCAATTAGTTGTTGCAGCCCTACAACGAACATTCGCAAACAGCGTCACAAACTTGTGTGGTTGGAATGACAGCTCTCGACCTGTGGTAAGAAGCATAGTTTCTTGTTTACATGACATGTGGACTTAATAAACCCTTGTCTTGAGCAAAATAAGCAAGCTGACATTCAGTGCAACCCATGTCTTTAACTAGAATAATACATGCAAATGTCAGTTGCATCTTTAGTTTGTCAAGAGATTTAAAACACAGTTTTTGAAGTCTGCGCATGTGCGAACGTGCTCTACTAAGAACGAGCCTATGATTGAATCTGGAAATAAAGCAAAATAACTGATAACAATTAGACATAGTCCTCAGATGACATATCTGTAATTTATATCAAAACATCTAGCGTTAATTCGATCTCAAACAGTTTCATTAAAAGGAGTTATTACTCCACCACGTGCGTGACGTCATAAACCAACATAGTTGAACGACCACTTTGTGACAATATGGTTTCGGGAAACAGTCGTGCCCATAGGTCGTGACTAGGTAGTTGATTTCTTCAACGATGCATCATACTATAGTAGTAAAGCAGTGAGTTACGTCATTGTACAGGAAACACACCCCTGATCTGAAGAGACATACAAACTGTGTAGACTGTGAGGACTGGAATTGGGAACCCCTGGAAATACTGAAGTCAGATAAATAATTATGTACATCATTCTACAGCAGCTTTTTGTTCAGATGATTGGTTCAAAATGGTGGTATTAGCCTCCAGTCATACACTGTATTTCAGTTGCACCCATAAAATGAATGCTGCAACATATGAGAACACAATGAGCTCATGGGATTTCAAAACAAGTAAAAAATAAGATGAAAATAGACTCTTACACAGACAGAGGCAAGTAGATGAGTTTTAATCAAACTACTAGAAGCAACTGAACCTTCAGGAAATGTTTGGTGGGTCAAAAACAGGGGCAGCAGGTTGTGTGATGTGACGAAAGTAAATGAAATTAACTTCATTGTCAGACTGAGTAATTTGTGCTGAGATTTGTGTTTAGCTACACATGATGATTTTAGTCATGAAATGTACATTAAAAGATTAATCTTACTGAGGACAATGATAGATGTGACTATAAAAGAGATAGTCTTACCTCAGTATCTCCAGTTTACAGTTAGGATCTTCCAATAAAGCAGAGAGACTTTTCACTGAATCTCCTAGTTTACTTTGTGACAGGTCCAGATTCCTCAGGTGTGAGGGGTTTGATTTCAGAGCTGTAGCCAGAGCAGCACAACCTTCTTCTGTGAGACCACAATCCTTCAAACTGTATAGAACAATGACACACTCTTCACTCTCAGATCAGATCAGTTTAGCAGTGAATATCCATTATTCACAGAGGCAAGTAGATGAGTTTTAATCAAACTACTAGAAGCAACTGAACCTTCAGTAAATGTTTGGTGGGTCAAAAACAGGAGCAGCAGGTTATGTGATGTGATGAAAATAAGTAAGGAATTATTGACAACAGGCCGTTGAATTATTCGAAGCGGAGTGGCCGTTATACATCGGCATGCATTATTTTTCGAATAATTCAACGGCCTGAAGTCAATTATTCCGCTTATACTCCAGTTACCACACCTCAAAACATTGTTCAGATGATGCATATCAAGCCGTTTGTCAAGTTTTTGTCATTAAAACGCTCTTGTATGTAGGACTAATTTCTTCTTACGCATCTAATCCCATGCCTCCGTTGCTAATTCCAAAACGTCATTTTAGAATTAGTAACGGAGGTTTGAGCCACTGACAGCAGACTAATGCAGTTATTATTAGTGCAATTATTAGAGAGACAGAGAGAAGTTGCAATAATGAGACAGAAAAGCATGTGCGTCAATATTATTATTATTTTTTTTTTTAGGCCTATAGGCTAATAACAAAAACCCTTGCAGCAGGACTATCTATTTATGTATATTCAGTTTAATTTTCTATTGATTAGGACTATATACTTTATTTGTTAAAATTAAACTACACGTTTCCATTGACTGTGAAGTTAGACATTAAAAACGGCATATCAAGCGCATGGGCTGCATGTTAACAGAGGGTTTTTTTTTCCTTGTGATCCTTGGCTTGATTTTCGTTTGTACTTTTGTTTCCTGAGAGGATCAAGCTCCATTTCTTTCTTTCTTTCTTTCTTTAGTGAAAGGTGCCCAGATTTCCATTACACGAGAGTAGATGTTAAAAACTTCATGCTGATTTGTACTCGGCTTTCACCAAGATAAGCAAAACTAAGACGTAGCTTTACAGTAAACTATGCTTCTCCATCCATTTACGCTTCTTTCCATATGGTGGTGTGACTCCCCTTCTGTCCGGCGTTAGCGGCTGCAGTGTACTTGGTGCGTCAGCACACGTGACAGCTGCAACTACAGGCCCAGCAGGACAACCGTCTGGATTGAGCAGAGTAGGGGACATCTCTAGGGTCTTCAAGTGGGCACCTTCCGTTCTCAGTGTTTCGTCGACTAGCCCACGACACCTCAAGAGGGCTCGACAGTGACTCTGGCGTCCCTCCGTCCCCCACATCCCTCCTGCTGCTCTGAGACCTAACCACAATCTCTCCCCAACCCAACCATACGCGCCAACCCGTTTGACTAAGGCTGTCGAGCCCCACTGGTGTGTGAAAGCAGTCTCAACCACAGCCAGTTGCTGCTCCTTTTTGCTGCTTCAGATAAGTTCTTTACTGTGCGACGCAACTCTTGGCCACTGGATCCGACGTCTCTGAGGAACCGGGTTGTAGAGTGTGCCACAAAACCTCGACAACCCAGTTTCACTGGATAAACCTGGACTCTCCATCCTTGCTGTTCTGCTTCAGTGGCCAGATGAGAACAATGTAGTTTCTTCCTCTCATGTGCCTCATCTACCGCGTCCTCCCATGGCACTGTTAACTCTATCAGTTGAACAATGCGTGCTGATCCAGACCACAAAATAATATCTGGTCGTAGGTTAGTGGTGGCAATCTCAGGTGGATCATTCCTAGATCATTGGATTCGAATATTTCCACATCTTTCGCGTCAGATTAGCGACGGCTAATATCCGATACCATTTTAAGTGTACTTGAATGAGGGGGCAAGTTATTTCCGACTAGAATCAGCAAACGCTGTTTTAATCAACCTAGTTTTGGGTGTGCCCATATTCACTGTTTTCACTGCAGTGCATAACGGTCTGAAACGATTCGGATTCGTTCACCTGAAGCGTGTTCTCGGTCAGTAATAACAAATAGAGAACAAAACAGCGCTGGTTTCAGTTGTTTCACTAGTTTACTTTGAACTAGGCAGCACGGCCCAGACCAGTAGATAACGAAACGCAAAGCTTAAAAGAGTCGCGTTTACACCCGGTACCGGACACTATTATTAAACAGCGTTGTGACATCTAGTGAGAAGCGTTTCAATTGGACACTCCTCTCTCTTACAAACCACAAATCACTCAATGATTTTATCTAGTTTTAAATTGGATGAAACAGCCTTAACATTCCCAATAAATGTGGAATATTTATATTGAATACTATGTTATAGTCATTTATATTGCATTAGATTTATTAGGGGGGTAGAGGAATATATAATTAATTGTGTGTATAATTTTTAGGCATTTTTTTATACAGTGGTAGTGAGCCTTGCATGGTTACAAAGTCTCACTGTCAGGATATTTTAATTTAAGCCTATAGTAAATTGTGTACACTGTAATGATGAGAATATGAACAGTGAGATGCCCTGTCAACTCTTCCTTTCTCATTTCACCTCTGCATTTCGCTTATTGTCAACAACAGGTTAATAAAAAAAATTGCTTTGTCAAATATCTGTATCTCTTTTAAATAGTTAACTGTAAGCTTAACTGACCTTAAAAATAGTCATACATATTTTGTTAATGCATACATTCTCTTCGTGATATATGAATGGGCCTTTGTTTATGTTTATTGGGTCACAAAGATTTATCGACTTTAAAATGTGGGTCCCCAGAAAAAAGTTTGGGAAACACTGTTCTAGAGAAGGCATTCAAGGGGACTTGTAAAGATATCTCTGATTGTACGTGTGAATACGGCAGATCTTAGATATTAAGTCAAATTACCTCTGAATTGGTTATTGGAACTGACGGGGGTGTGTCGTGCGGGCTTTGAGATAAGTACTGCAGAGCGATATTGTGTCCTGATTACGGATAAACTAAAAATCAGTGTCGAATTGAATAATCAAACATTCACTAACATTTAATGATACACGGATATCATTGAAGCCTATTCATTTTATGGAGTCAGATGAATAAACGAGTCAATACATATAAGAAAATATATTGTATTTAATCTTGTTGTGTTGCGTGAAGGAAAGGCAAGAAATACGCAGAGTAACCTTCTCTTGCTGATTGGATGCCGTATTTGGGCCAATTGAGCCAGGCTTTACAGTATAAAGACTCCTGCTCTGCACCACACTCTCGGTACAACCTGTTTTTCCCATGCCACTTTTATCCATTTCCACAGAATTCCACTTAGGTGCACATTGGAACTACCTCTTTCCACTTAGGTGCACAGACCTCCATTTGGTATTCTGGTGGGTTGATGGGTTGTATGTCTGATGGAACTGACATAGACTCATGCCTTTTTGCATCTGTATGCGTTTCCTCCAAATATCTCTCTAGCTCAACCCTAGATGCTTTTAAAGTGCCATTCTTCTCACTGGTGAATAACTTCTTTACGAATTTGAATGGGTCTTTATAGAAATTAGTTCCTTCTTTTTGTACCGTTTCCGTAGGCACTCAGATCTGCGTAATGTTGCCAGCTTATCTTTAATGGCCCTTTGCAAGAGATTGAGTCCCTCCTTCTGACTTTGTTCTGCTGTTTTCCATTGCTTCCTCAGCTCTCTCCTTTCTCTAACTAACCCTTCAATTTTCTGCTGCCATCTAGACATTCCAAGAGTAGTTTGTACTTTTTCCTTCCTTTTTTCCACACCAAACCACTAACTTCCATATGCGTAAATGATGTCCCCAAATTTTTCCAGCTTCTTTTCAAATGTACCAGTTAATCTTTACAATGCAAAGCATAGGAAATCTTTGCAAAGCAAAGCAATCTTTCCCATGCAGTTTTCTCACAAGCTCTTGGCCATCTAACTCCAGGCCTATGCCCGTTGAGGTTCTTTTCTCTCTTATGCTGGTTAATCTGACCAGGTTCACAAGTACGAATCTATTCATCACTAACTGTGCAAGCCCTCCTCTCGTCAATGACAGGGGTGCTGATATCCTGCGAGCTGTGGTTTGCTTCCTGACGCTGGATTTCATTCGACTGACTTGACTGACTTAAGTATTGATCAATGCGAGGCCCTTGTCCCTTCTCCTTTAAGCATTTAATTTTCCCTTGATGAACCTTCAAACCCCTGACCGTTGTCACCTTGCTCCAGCCACAGACACAAACTTGGAGTTCAATGATTTTACAAACTGCAGATCTTGATCTAGTCTTGCTCTCCATACTCATATCCGTTTCCATTCCTAAGTCGTTAACCATGTTGTCCAACATTGAGTCATCTTCCGCCTCCATTCTTGCAGACTCTAGGGTTATTTTTCTCTTTAATTTCTCAGAAGCCTTGGGCAGGTGTCTCCATCATCCTGTAAACACGGAGCTGGATACTGCCGACAAGGGTAGCTAACCCTTACCAGCCCCATTGGGGTCTCTTTCCTCCTGTCAGCTGTCTCTCCAGGCTGTCACAAGGTCTTTCCCTTGTTACAAGTTAGTATCTTGTAAAACAAAAATGTATGAAGTTAGTTTCTTGGAAAAATCTATTTTAAATATGCAAATGAGCTCAACACTAGGCCTAATTGACTTATGGCCAAGAAGCCATAAAGTCACAAGTAGACAAAACAGGTGCCAAATAACTAGCACATTCATGTCTATTCAGTAAGTTAACCTATGGAACCTCAAACTCTCCCTCCAACGTCAACAGCTGCAAACTTCCATAGTCTTCGGGTCTTTTACCAAATGATGGAGTGAAAAGTGAACATATAGACCCAAAAGACTGCGGGTGGCATGTTTTGGATGGGAGATTTATGCCAATAATGACCGGTCAGCTTAGCCTGACTTCGTCATACTCATATTCTAGTGAGAATATGAGTCTGAAACTCCTCCGTAGGGCTTTGATTATGAGGCGTGTCTTAACCGAACCAGGAAAAAAAACCTCTGCACTCAATTGGATAGTCGGAAATACCTACAACCAATCAGAGCAATGAAGTAAGTCAAATACTTTGCATAGCATAGCTGTCAACAACAGAACTTACTTATTTTAGAAGTAAAATAACAAGTGTTGCTTCTTTCACTTGGTCCTTCATGAGTGCGACCAAAGGAGAAACCACAACGACCACAGGCTTTTCATTACGTCCCATCTTCTTAGTGACCGTCAGAGCCAGCTGATAAGTTACACTTTGCCGAATATCTTTCCGATTGACAAATGCCTTGATTGCAGTTTTCTGTTTGTCTATTAAAATGAATGCACTGTTGATTTATTTCACAACAGACGCGTCAGTGGAATCTATACATCTCAATTCTCCAGCTGCAGTCATCTTTGACAAGCGCTCTTTGATAACGTGCTGATTACGTCCCTGCAGATCATCTGTCCATCATCGTATAAAGCCCGCCCTGGCAATTTGATTGGCGCGAACATTTTTTGCCTGATCATAATTACTCCTCAATGGATCGAGTCCAGACCGAACTTCCAGACCAAAAAATGTTGTGGGCGGAGTTCGGGCTGGCATCCAGGCTACGGTCAGCCTGCTGCACCATCAGAAATTCTAGATGTAATCCGCTGTATTTGCAAGAAAGACTGCGGCACAAAGAGATGCACATGCAAAAAACATGGACTCCCTTGCACTGCCATTTGCGGAGAATGTTGTGGTACTAGCTGCACAAACTCAAAGTTGCTTGATTTATCAGATGAATATGACCCAGAGGGGAAGAACTAAGCAAAGAACAAACCAGGAACTGATATAGAGGGTGCCAGAACCAAGATCCACAGAGAAGGGGTCGAGGTTCCAGACTGGATAAAAATAATAATAAAAGAAAACACAAAATAAAAAACACCCAACCCTCCCCTGAGGCTTGTGTCCCTTTGTGACCCTGAAGACTATACCGGCGGGGGTTATACCCCTAGCAGGTACTACCAAGCCAGGCAGTTTTCAGGTTAGAGGCCAGTCTAAAAGCAGCATTGCCATCACCCATTGGCAGTAGGATGATTGGATTTGTCATACATATGAAGGGTGTTTCTGCCTATGCAAATTAGGACATGTGGAGCTTGTGTGCATATTCCAAATAATTTCAAAAGAAACTTATGATACAAAAAAACTTACTTTTCATGTATACTTTTACTTTGTAAAGTTGTTTCGTGGTAGAAATAAAGGAAAAAAATTAAGTCTATTTGGGTGTATTTTGGGCATATTCGATTAGTGTATAGCTCATTTGCATATTAAAATTAATTTTCAAAGAAACTTGCAATACAAAATAAAATTACTTTTCATGGATACGTTCATGATTGTGTAAAGTTTCATTTTGATAGGAGTAAAGGAAAAAAATAGCCCCGTTGGGGTGTATTCTTGTCTGGCCTTATAGACAATTTTGCAAGATGTAAACAACACTGGTCCAGAAACACTTCCTGTTTCAGTTTGTAACCGTTTTCTTTATTTCACATGTAAAGAAAACATCTTAAAGATGTTTTTTAACTTTTTGATTCAGTTTTACATGTTCTGTTGGTTTTATTTTATCCCAGCTTTTGTGTAGTGTTAAAAAACTGAAACAGGAAGTGCTTCTGGACCAGTGTTGTTTACATCTTGCAAAATTAGGACTTTTAGTATGTTATTCTGGAGACCTTATAGAAATGATCTATGCTGCAAAAAATTATTTTACAATTAGTCTGTCGTAAAACGCTACTTTGCCTGGACTACTGTGACAGACATGATCTGTCTGCTCTTCAGCCCGGCCTCTGACAGCATTTGAACTGCAGTGCTTCTTAATGAATGGTTGGTGTATCTTTTGGATAACCTGACTGCCCCGCTGATGCGCGGAAGCATGTTTCCTAGATAGTTCACACCCATCGTTGGAATGTCAGCAATCTCTCCTGTCAAGCTTCTCCTGTGGGGCTTTCAGTGGATGAAGATAGAAGGATGTGGCATCAGATGGGCATTTGGTGATGTACTTTCTGAAACTTTTAAATGGGCAAAGGGGTCCCCTGGATTGGCAAACATGAATCCTCGGTAGCAGTCTTTTTTGGGATCGGTGGGCTTTTTGTGTTTTTTTGTTTCTGCATTGTAAGACAAACAAATATAGTCCTCATAATTTTCGTCTTTTTTAATGACAAATTAATGCTTTCTTAATTTTCGATTTCCTTCACGCCCCCTCCTTGCCAGGTTCAGCTGAATGTCAAACCAAACCTTGCGAACCAGCCCAGCGGCTGTGTGTGGTGACAGATACAGAGAGTCCAAATACAACATTGATGTTGTATTTGGATAGCGGTTCAGTTCAGCTCGTAGGGAGAGAAAACTTGACACTGAATACTCTGCGCCGGATAGGTTTCGGAACATGGCATAGAAAGCCCGCAGCTGGGTATTTAAAGAGACTGCCCCATCTCTCTCTACTTTGTCCACAGACGTATTTTTGGCCTTAAGCCAGTCGTTAAACACATTGACAGCCCAAGCTGTTGTTTTTTTTTTTGTGTGTTTTCTTCGTGTTTTTCGCCCTCGAGTCTGTCTAGCTGTTCTTCGCTGATTGTTTTATGTCTTTTGTGGTTGTCTGCTGCCTTTGATGTCCTCTTCCATTTATTTGTTTTTTTTTCATCTGGGCTATCCAATACTGCCCTTGCCCAGTTGTTAAAATTTTCATGTTCAATATTCAAATTTACTTCCGGAAAATCAAAATAGTCTGTCATTTTTTTTCTTGTGATGAACTGTATGATTCTATTTTCCGTTATTACATTTAACTATGCGCAGTGATATGGAACTGTAATGCGGTCAAGACCTGCCTGGAACTACTTTAGCAGTGCGGTTCCCTGAAAATAATTGCACACCTTAGAACGTTCTCAACCAATCAGAATCAAGCATTCAACAGCCCTGTAGTATAAATGAAATTAACTTCATCGTCAGACAGAGCAATTTGTGCTGAGATTTGTGTGTTTAGCAACACATGATGATTTTAGTCATGAAATGTACATTAAAAGATTAATCTTACTGAGTACAATGATAGATGTGACTATAAAAGAGATGGTATTACCATAGTAACTCCAGTTTACAGTTAGGATCCTCCAATACAACAGAGAGACTTTTCACTGAATCTCCTAGTTTACTCCGTGACAGGTTCAGTTTCCTCAGGTGTGAGGGGTTTGATTTCAGAGCTGTTGCCAGAGCAGCAAAACCTTCTTCTGTGAGACCACAATCTTCCACCCTGTAGAGAACAATGACACACACTTCACTTTCTCAGTTCAGTTCAGATCGGTTTAGCAGTGAATCCATTATTAAAAAGGTAAAGTACTAACTTAAAGGATGTTTTGTTCAATGTCTGATGGATCAGGGTCTGTATTTAATCTGTTTTAATTACTACATTTTACGGTTATTTATTAGGGCTGGGTACACTCTAAAAAATGCTGGGTTGTTTTAACCCAACTTTGGGTCAAATATGGACTAACCCAGCCGTTGGGTTAAATTTTTACATTACATTTTTAACCCGACATTTCAGGTTTGTCCATATTTGACCCAAAATTGGGTTAAAACAACCCAGCATTTTTTAGAGTGTATCGATTCACATTTCAATTTCGATTCGATTTCGATTCGCAAGCTCTCAGTTCGATTCGATTTCGATTCTCGATTCGATTTTCGATTCTCGATTCCTGATTTGATTCTCGATTCAACTATAATGAAGATGTAATAAAAATCCTATATTTATAATTTATAAAAAAGAACAGTGGACATAAGTTTACTAGTGGTTAATTAATACAAGAAAATTAAGAGCCATAAACCTATATATAAAACACTTTTTATTTTAGGTACACTAAATGCATACAAAGATTTTGATGCAATATGCAAAAAAGAGTCGCACAGTCGCACAGAACAGTCGCACAGCTTGATCAAACAGTATCATGTTATTTTATGTTTAAGATAGATAAATATATAAATATTTAGACATTTTTTACATTGATCTTACCTAAATGTTAATGTATTTTTTTTGTTAAGAGTTTATGTATGGATGCTTGATCTCAATCTTTGAATTAAATTGAAAAAAGTAGCACAAATAAATTAAGAGACATTTTGGGGTAGTTTTTTGGGTCAGATATACTACAGAAACTGAATAAAGTAATCCAATGTAAAATAACACTGGATAGTCTTTTTAGTCCAGACTGAATTAAATACAAAGGCTATTAATTCTGATTGCTTATAATTAATACTATATTCTGTTGTTATGACAACAGAATTAATGACTGACACAAATGGCTGCGTTCACTTTAAGAACTAGTGTGCGAATCCATTACTTTTTCATTAACTTTCTGTCACACGCGTTTAATGCTAATTTAAGACATTACCGACTGTCTTTACGAGGTTACTCACCAAGACCAGAGTTTTGACATAATGTCGCGTGTTTTAACTGTTAAAGCGATATAATCCAGGGATAAAACTTTTGTTTCTGGCGAGCTGTTTGTGAGGCGGATTTAGGCTGTAACGTTACTGTGCACGCAGTGAAAGAAATCTCTGAGAGTGCGCAAGCACGGGATGGTTTAACATTGCTTGAGCAAATGAATGATAAATGTTAGTTATGTTCATAGGTTACGATGCAATGCTGGCCCGATTGTGCAAGTGAATATTCCGCCATGTCCCGACTCCTAAACGCGTGTGTGTATCGACAGCTGCAGCGCTTAGCGCTTGCCTAGTGCAGAGAGACGAGAAGATGCAGCACCGCGTCCGGGAGCCCTTTATATGGAAAAACATCGATTCGTGGCCGTTGAGAATCGATTTTGAATCGACCACATTTTAAAAAACGATTAATCGAAAAATCGTTTTTTTTGCCCAGCCCTATTATTTATATCTGTAACAATATGTCTGAAGCATTGATTTGTTTATGAGAGATAATTTCAAGCTGCAGTCCGTAGCTTTTTTGGGTTAAAAATTATCCAAAGTAAATTGAGCAAGTACATATCCAGCCTGTTCAAAGCTCTCTGTTTGCCGTAGCTCAATTAGCTATATTGTATATATTGTAGCTATATTGAGTCATTACGTCACATCTGTACACACAAAGAAGGAGTCTCGGCTAGTAGACTATATTGAGTCATTACATCACATCTGTAGCCTACACATAAAGAAGAGTCTCGGCTAGTAGGCTATATTGAGTCATTACGTCACATCTACACACAAAGAAGGAGTCTCGGCTAGTGTAAGCTATATTGAGTCATTACGTCACATCTGTAACACACAAAGAAGGAGTCTTGGCTAGTATAAGCTATATTGAGTCATTACGTCACATCTGTACACAAAGTAGAGTCTCGGCTAGTAAACTATATTGAGTCATTGCGTCAAATCTGTACACATAAAGGAGAGTCTCGGCTAGTATAAGCTATATTGAGTCATTACGTCACATCTGTACACACAAAGAAGGAGTCTCGGCTAGTATAAGCTATATTGAGTCATTACGTCACATCTGTACACATAAAGTAGAGTCTCGGCTAGTAGACTATATTGAGTCATTACATCACATCTGTACACATAAAGAAGAGTCTCGGCTAGTATAAGCTATAATGAGTCTTAACGTCACATCTGTACACATAAAGAAGAGTCTCGGCTAGTAAGCTATATTGAGTCATTACGTCACATCTGTACACATAAAGAAGAGTCTCGGCTAGTATAAGCTATGTTGAGTCATTACGTCACATCTGTACACATAAAGAAGAGTCTCGGCTAGTATAAGCTATATTGAGTCATTACGTCACATCTGTACACATAAAGAAGAGTCTCGGCTAGTATAAGCTATGTTGAGTCATTACGTCACATCTGTACACATAGAGAAGAGTTTCGGCTAGCAGACTATGTTGAGTCATTACGTCACATCTAAACACATAAAGAAGGGTCTCGGCTAGTATAAGCTATATTGAGTCATTTCGTCACATCTGTACACATAAAGAAGAGTCTCGGCTAGTATAAGCTATATTGAGTCATTACGTCACATCTGTACACATAAAGAAGAGTCTCGGCTAGTAGACTATATTGAGTCATTACGTCACATCTGTACACATAAAGAAGAGTCTCGGCTAGTATAAGCTATAATGAGTCTTAACGTCACATCTGTACACAAAGAAGAGTCTCGGCTAGTAAGCTATATTGAGTCATTACGTCAAATCTGTACACATAAAGAAGAGTCTCGGCTAGTATAAGCTATGTTGAGTCATTACGTTACATCTGTACACATAGAGAAGAGTTTCGGCTAGTAGACTATGTTGAGTCATTACGTCACATCTGTACACATAAAGAAGAGTCTCGGCTAGTATAAGCTATGTTGAGTCATTACGTTACATCTGTACACATAGAGAAGAGTTTCGGCTAGTAGACTATATTGAGTCATTACGTCACATCTAAACACATAAAGAAGGGTCTCGGCTAGTAGGCTATATTGAGTCATTACGTCACATCTGTACACATAAAGAAGAGTCTCGGCTAGTATAAGCTATATTGAGTCGTTACGTCACATCTGTACACAAAGAAGAGTCTCGGCTAGTAGACTATATTGAGTCATTACGTCACATCTGTACACATAGAGAAGAGTCTCGGCTAGTATAAGCTATATTGAGTCATTACGTCACATCTGTACACATAATAAAGAGTTTCGGCTAGTATAAGCTATATTGAGTCATTACGTCACATCTGTACACATAAAGAAGAGTCTCGGCTAGTAGACTGTATTGAGTAATTACGTCACATCTGTACACATAAAGAAGGAGTCTCGGCTAGTATAAGCTATATTGAATCATTACGTCACATCTGTACACATAATACAGAGTTTCGGCTAGTATACGCTATATTGAGTCATTACGTCACATCTGTACACATAAAGAAGAGTCTCGGCTAGTATAAGCTATATTGAGTCATTACGTCACATCTGTACACATAAAGAAGAGTCTCGGCTAGTAGACTATATTGAGTCATTACGTCACATCTGTACACATAAAGAAGAGTCTCGGCTAGTATAAGCTATAATGAGTCTTAACGTCACATCTGTACACAAAGAAGAGTCTCGGCTAGTAAGATATATTGAGTCATTACGTCACATCTGTACACATAAAGAAGAGTCTCGGCTAGTATAAGCTATGTTGAGTCATTACGTTACATCTGTACACATAGAGAAGAGTTTCGGCTAGTAGACTATATTGAGTCATTACGTCACATCTGTACACATAAAGAAGAGTCTCGGCTAGTAAGCTATATTGAGTCATTACGTCACATCTGTACACATAAAGAAGAGTCTCGGCTAGTAAGCTATATTGAGTCATTACGTCACATCTGTACACATAAAGAAGAGTCTCGGCTAGTAAGCTATATTGAGTCATTACGTCACATCTGTACACATAAAGAAGAGTCTCGGCTAGTATAAGCTATATTGAGTCATTACGTCACATCTGTACACATAAAGAAGAGTCTCGGCTAGTATAAGCTATGTTGAGTCATTACGTCACATCTGTACACATAGAGAAGAGTCTCGGCTAGTAGACTATATTGAGTCATTACGTCACATCTGTACACATAGAGAAGAGTCTCGGCTAGTATAAGCTATATTGAGTCATTACGTCACATCTGTACACATAAAGAAGAGTCTCGGCTAGTAGACTATATTGAGTCATTACGTCACATCTGTACACATAAAGAAGGAGTCTCGGCTAGTATAAGCTACATTGAGTCATTACGTCACATCTGTACACATAATAAAGAGTTTCGGCTAGTATACGCTATATTGAGTCATTACGTCACATCTGTACACATAAAGAAGAGTCTCGGCTAGTATAAGCTATATTGAGTCTTAACGTCACATCTGTACACATAAAGAAGAGTCTCGGGTAGTATAAGCTATATTGAGTCTTAACGTCACATCTGTACACATAAAGAAGAGTCTCGGCTAGTAAGCTATATTGAGTCATTACGTCACATCTGTGCACATAATAAAGAGTTTCGGCTAGTAGACTATATTGAGTCATTACGTCACATCTGTACACATAAAGAAGAGTCTCGGCTAGTAGGCTATATTGAGTCATTACGTCACATCTGTACACATAGAGAAGAGTCTCGGCTAGTAGGCTATATTGAGTCATTACGTCACATCTGTACACATAGAGAAGAGTCTCGGCTAGTATAAGCTATATTGAGTCATTACGTCACATCTGTACACATAATAAAGAGTTTCGGCTAGTATAAGCTATATTGAGTCATTACGTCACATCTGTACACATAAAGAAGGAGTCTTGGCTAATATAAGCTATATTGAGTCATTACGTCACATCTGTACACATAAAGAAGAGTTTCGGCTAGAATAAGCTATTTTGAGTCATTACGTCACATCTGTACACATAAAGAAGAGTCTCGGCTAGTAGACTATATTGAGTCATTACGTCACATCTGTACACATAAAGAAGGAGTCTTGGCTAGTATAAGCTATATTGAGTCATTACGTCACATCTGTACACATAAAGAAGGAGTCTTGGCTAATATAAGCTATATTGAGTCATTACGTCACATCTGTACACATAAAGAAGGAGTCTTGGCTAGTATAAGCTATATTGAGTCATTACGTCACATCTGTACACATAAAGAAGGAGTCTTGGCTAATATAAGCTATATTGAGTCATTACGTCACATCTGTACACATAAAGAAGGAGTCTTGGCTAGTATAAGCTATGTTGAGTCATCACGTCAAATCTGTACACATAAAGATGAGTCTCGGCTAGTATAAGCTATATTGAGTCTTAACGTTACATCTGTACACATAAAGAAGAGTCTCGGCTAGTATAAGCTATATTGAGTCATTACGTCACATCTGTACACATAATAAAGAGTTTCGGCTAGTATAAGCTATATTGAGTCATTACGTCACATCTGTACACATAAAGAAGAGTCTCGGCTAGTAGACTATATTGAGTCATTACGTCACATCTGTACACATAAAGAAGGAGTCTTGGCTAGTATAAGCTATACTGAGTCATTACGTCACATCTGTACACATAAAGAAGGAGTCTTGGCTAATATAAGCTATATTGAGTCATTACGTCACATCTGTACACATAATAAAGAGTTTCGGCTAGTATAAGCTATATTGAGTCATTACGTCACATCTGTACACATAAAGAAGAGTCTCGGCTAGTAGACTATATTGAGTCATTACGTCACATCTGTACACATAAAGAAGGAGTCTTGGCTAGTATAAGCTATACTGAGTCATTACGTCACATCTGTACACATAAAGAAGGAGTCTTGGCTAGTATAAGCTATATTGAGTCATTACGTCACATCTGTACACATAAAGAAGAGTCTCGGCTAGTAGGCTATATTGCGTGTGAGGATGCTTGAGGTGGAAATTTATAACCTTTTCTCACAGCACTTGATTTAACTAAACTTAGCAATTTGATGGCAGATCCAGAAAGGTCCAAAGGACAATCACCAATGACAACTGGACATTCACCCATTGTAAAATGCAAAAGAGATATAAATATCGGAAGGGCATTAAATGCATTAAACACAATGCTGATGTTGAACATTACAAGCGACTGTTGGATTTAATCATCGCAATTTACTGCAATGATTTTTTTTCCTTCGTTGGAAC
The DNA here is from genome assembly GCF_988280905.1 of Pimephales promelas. Taxonomy (NCBI): domain Eukaryota; kingdom Metazoa; phylum Chordata; class Actinopteri; order Cypriniformes; family Leuciscidae; genus Pimephales; species Pimephales promelas. Next base: position 30,896,111 of record NC_142784.1, read on the forward strand.
TAACTAACCCTTAACTAAAGGCTGGTTCACACGGGACGATTTTAAAATTGACGACTGATTTTCCAAACATGAGAGACCCCACACACGGCGATAAAAAATCACTGCTCTAACAGTTTTTGTCGTACAGTGCGCAGCCACACGGCATAATGGACACATCACACACAAACCAATTTGACTCCCGAGCATTCCCAGGTCAGAAGGAAAATCTCGCAAAATCCCTCGAGTTCAAACGTGACTTCAAAGTAAACAATCATGGCGGACGAAGAAGATGCAGTGGCGATAGTGTGTAGTTTGTTTTTAACGGAAAAGGAACTTTCTCAAAAGAACCGGACCATCAGACTTTCTGGTGCGCCATACCGCCGGGCGCCGGCTGTTTTGATTTTGTTTCCCACCGGTGCTTCCTCTGCGCCTTGTCACCTCGCTTTCTGATTGGCTACATGCCACAGTTCACAGGTTGCGTGCTCGTTCGTCCCCAGGGGACACCACACACAAGGAAAAATCGGGCCAAAAAAATCCAACATGTTGGATATCCCCGATTTGAGATCGGAGCGGTCCCGGCATCCTTCTGAGCAGACGGGAGCAGTCTTAACACACCACACACGGCAGGAATATCTGATCAGATTATTTTACGATAATCGGAGCATCCTTAAGATTGTCGGAAGCGGTGAATCGGGGCTAAAATCAGGCTAATAATCCTGCCGTGTGAACCAGCCTTTAGGGACCGCTAATGCCTGGCTCACACTACAGGACTTTTAGGACGATTTATGCCCAGTTTTCCCTCACGAGAATCGGAGAAAAAATCTTGCTGATTACATTGATCGGTTCCGATGTTCGGCGCAGATTATCTGGTAATGTGAGGCTTTCACAGATCGAATATTGCACCTCCCGATCTGCTCTCACACAAATCGGGCTCGCTCCGATCATATCAAACATGTTTGATATTTATCGGGATGAGCAAGATTGTGATTAACGTCAGTACTGTCTAGCCATAAGAAACAGGCTGTCGTGGTGAAGGAATGTCCACTGTTGTTATTTTGAGTGACTCAACAGCGCGATATGCAGTATTATCTTCATTTATTTATTTATTGCTAAATAAATAAGTGTTGTGCTGTGGTCAGCAGGCACGAAGACGAGTATATGTCCAGTAATAAAAACGAAACTAAATAGCGCATTGAAGTGGAGTAAACAGAAGATACAATGTCAAAATAAGGGTCCACATAGTATAATAACAGAACATAAACCTGACAATATGCTTTTTATGCCATTATAATATAACAGTTAGTTTTGATCCTCGAATCTCACTTTACTAAAGGCTTTCTGCTGATATTTTACCACTCGGCATTGCTCGTCTCTGCGTGTTATAGACAGGCTATTCAATCAAATTGCAGCAAAAATATTCAAAAAATGCAGATTCAGTCAAATATAGATGTAATGAAACAAGCTGTTATTTATTTTAATATTTCATTGTAACTTTGATCTCCACTTTACAAGGCTCAGCAGCATTGCGGTGCATGGGCAACGCGAAACTGATGCTTCACTTTATTGAGATCAATAGCATTTTTTCATTGTACTGACCAGAGCTGACGCCATTCATTAGAAATAGCCTAACCTTAAATGTTAAAAGGATGATTAAAAAAAAGTTCTCTTTCCTTGGTCATGGCAACCTTTTCACGGATTTTACTTGATATGAGGGACAGCTTTTTTGTTTATATCCGCTTTTCTGCTTCCGATCTGCTGTGTGAGATCACTTCCTCTGGCACAATAATCTTAATAAAATTGTGTAGTGTGTGATGCACCGCGATTTTCAATTTTTGTAGTGTGAGCATGTTTAAGATTTGAGGGAAGAAAATCTGCAAAGATTCTCTTTAAGTGTGAGCTGCAACCAGATTTCAAAATCTGTTTTAAAACTCCTGTAGTGTGAGCCAGGCTTAACATAGTCTCAGCCTCAGACGTCACGCCCACGGAACGTTGGCTAAACGTCTGATGCATATGGTACACTTAACTGGAAACACTTCAGGAATGTCGAAGTCGTCATCTGATTGGTTGAATTTTATCGGATTTCCGGGGGGCGTCAGTGTCGCGTTTATTTTCGGTCCGCCGGAAAACAAAGCGCAGAAGTGTGATTGCAGAAGAAAAACTGTTGTGTTTATGAGTGACAATGAGCATTAATCAAGATCAGCTAAACGTAGTTGTATGTCACCTCCTATCTATTATGGAAGATCAAGTGAAGTACTTAATTGTGAAGGGGATATCAGCCGCGTTTGTGGGCAAACATGAAACAACAGACGCTGACATCGCAGCTGGCCGAGATTCAGTATTCATATATAGGGCGCACACTGGATTATAAGGTGCATAAGATACTGCAGAGTCAAACGTTTGACTGCGAGTATTCAATGTGCGGCGGCTCGCTGACAGCTAACGTTACAGCTGGCTGTTTTGAATGAGACGAGCCGGTTACTGTGAACGGGGAGCGCTTTATGAACATAACTGTGATGCACAAGCAGCGCCGGGGACAGTGTGTCTGAGTGAGCGCTCGTGAGCACGTGATTTACGCACATAACCTGATTTATACGAGGTTGAACTGGCCGTGTGACAAAGCGGGCATAAGATGGACATGAGCGCGAGTTCGTGGTTGAATTTAATAACGCGGACCGTTGTTAACGAGCGCCTCCGGTGACTGCTGCTGACTGACTTGTTGCACGCCGGTCTGATGTTGTGGGGACATTTCCACGCCCCGAAACGTGACGCTGAATGAAACGAACTGTAATTGGTTGTTTGACATGTCGGTCAAACGGCCTTATGGGCGGGCCTTGGCCAAAGAAAGCTGCTATGAATTCCAGACCTTCAGCCGTCAGTCTGAAGGTCTGGCTACGCGAGACTAGGCTTAACACGACACCGTTCCAACAGAAAACCCCCAACCCTTAATGCGCTCCGGCCTGTTTATTCACGCGACAATAGTGCCTGGCGGCTCGAGAAAGCAAACCTTGAAATAGGTTCCAAACAAAGTGCAGGCGTTGAATAATAAAAAAATAAAGTTTATCATCTCTGAGCAAACTTTAAAAACGCGAAAATGTGAAAAGGCTAATGGTGTGCACATGCATATTACGTGTTTAGTCTATAGGTGTGCGCATTTGAATATATATTTGCACAGGTGTGTAGTCTTTCTCTACAAATTGACCTCAACAAACTACCTGTCTGTCCTTAAAAATTCATAATACAGAAAGAAAAAAATCTATTTTTTTCGTATCCATGCGAACTGGAATCATAGTACTCTGAAAGTTTTTCCAGATGGTACAATCAGGGTTAGACAGACAATCTTTTCCTTCATTAAAAATCAATTAATCAATGAAGATCAGAAAAATAAACATTCAACATCACTCTTTCCCTCAATAGTCTGTAAGAAACTATGGTCTTTATGTGACTGAGCTGCATATTTGTTCCTCTTCATACCCTTCAATACACTGACATTCTGTGTTTTTCTTTGATTCAAGTCTCTTTAAAGTCAAGAAACTGAAATGTTGATTGTGATGTGAAAGTGTGTATTTAAGTGCGACTCAATAATTTACAGCTCAATCAGCTCACAGCAGCAGAAAGAGGCTGAACACTTCAAATATACTTTTCATATGTGAGAGTCAAATATGATCTTACCACAGTATCTCTAGTTTACAACGAGGATCCTCCAGTACAGCAGAGAGCTGCGTGGCTGAATTTCCTATTTTATTCCCAGACAGATCCAGATCTCTCAGGTGTTCAGGGTTTGATTTCAGAGCTGAAGTCAGAGCAGCAAAACCTTTATCTGTGACGCCACAATTACACAACCTGTAGAGAACAATGACACACTCTTCACTCTCAGTTCAGATCAGTTTAACATGTACAAAAAATAAACTGACTAACCTTGATTTACAAGTCATAATTCTATACAGACTATTTACCCTTGTGCATCATTAAAAAAAAGTTACACATATGTACATAGAGGACAAATGCCCGGTGATGTCCCTGTCAAAAAACTGTTAGAAATTTGAAGCTTGGGAGCAAAGACTTAAGTTTGTTATAATTTTAAATTTTCAAGACCCATGGCAGATTATTGCAGAAGTAAAAAAAAAAAATGTAATAAGTACATCCAAAAAAGGTTATATAAGTTTAAGTTTATGAAAATTATTTATAAATGTTATTTTATATAAAATACATATTTTATGAAACAAGTTGAACTCTAAAACGTCTAGAAAATCAAAGCAATGAATCTAAATTGTGTTCCAAATTTGAGGTTGATATCTCAAAAAATAAGCTTTCAGTAAGATTTTGTTTGGGCGCAGTATTAGATTTTACCCATTGGGTGCCAGCAAAACTCCACTGGTGCACAAAGTAATTGGATTTGTTATTTGCAGTTGAGTTCTCAATATTACAAACACAAACACACACAAATATATTTTTAGTATAACACGTATACTAACCACACTCTGACATCAACACACCCACAAAAATATCATTGCATATTTTTTTCCAATTGGCTCTATAATATGTCGAAGCAGAAAACAGGAATAAATTGAGTATTTGGTTTATAGGCCAAACCTGAAAAAATGGCACCATCTGATAAAAAAAAAAAAAAAATTGTAAATAATTAACATTTTGAAGTCTTGCCAACCGAATGAAAGTCTCTTAACAAAGATTGCATAATTTTATTGTTAAATGGCCCTGGTATTAAAAATTGCAGTTATAATGGGTTTCAATGGGGACATTTTTGTCCAAATTGCGCTGGAGTATTTTGTTTACCTGCAAAATAGATTTTTTTAAAGGAAATGGGGATGAAATAGTAAAATTACAATAACAATACACACCTGTGCCAGAATTCATGCAGTTAGCATTAACACAGGCAAAGTGATAAAAAAAAGGACAAAACTGTCCATAAGGATGCACAAGGGTTAAATATTTCTAATTGATCACTGTCATAAAAACAATGAATAACAAGTTAATTCAAAAAGCTTGTAACATCTTTACAGTGAATTTGACCTAACGTTGCTAGTAGGTCTAATAATAAAATTAAGGCAAATAAAATAGACTAGAAACTTAGACTAATGCAGTCCTATTGGAATCCAGAGGAAGCTTATGCAGCGACTGTCTTCCACAACCAGGCACTGCACAATATTTTGTATTGCTCGGTAGCTCGATCCGGTTTGTCATCACAAGGTAGGCATCTATGTTATTTAGCTATGCGTGTAATGCGCAAATCGGTGGGCGGGGCTAAACCGGCTGTGTTGAGTAGGCGTTGATCTTCTTCTGCGGGGGTGGTGTTTTGTCCTTTTTCACGTCACAGTTCCCCGCTTTGAAAAACAAGTCGTTTGCTGAGCCTGGTGTCAATAAAAGCTTTTATTGGACTAACAAGGATGTTTTCAGTTACAGGATATTCTTATAATATGACGACCTCTTAGATGTCAAAAGCTCAAGGAAAATTTGATTTCTCAGTTTATCACCCCTTTAAGTGTGTTTAAAGAACAGCCCTAAAAATGACAGTAAATGACACTTCTTACCATGTCAATATCGGAGAGATGATCTTACCTCAGTATCTCCAGTTTACAGTGAGGATTCTTTAGTACATCACACAGCAGATTCACTGATTCTCCTATTTTATTCTCACACAGATTCAATAGTCTCAGGTGTTCAGGGTTTGATCTCAGAGCTGAAGCCAACGCAGCTAAACCTTCTTCTGTGAGACCACAATTCCTCATCCTGTAGAGATCAACGACACACTCTTCACTCTCTCAGTTCAGATCAGATCAGTTTAGCAGTGAATCCATTATTAAAGAGAAAGTACCAACTTAAAGCACAAATCAATATGTTTGATGGATCAATTAAGAAAGAAAGATAAATAATATTTCCTTATTGCACAATGTCATTGGTTTAAAAAATGACAAATATTTCAATTACTTTTTTATATGCAAAAACATTTTAATAACTGATACCTGAATTATTTCTTCAGACTTTAAAAATGTATGGTGTTACTAATTAAAAAAAAAAAATACTAACCACTAAACTCTAGACAACATCTGCAGTACTGGAGATTTGTAAACTTTTATTTTCCTAATGTTTTAACAGTGAACTGATTGTTCTCACTGATACTTACAGAACTGATCTGGATTCTTTAATCACAGGAAGCAGCTTCTGAAGAACATTTAGTTGTTCAGTTTTATTGTTTGTTCCAACAAAATCATTAAGATTAAACTTGTCCAGCTTCTTCTCTGATGTCAACAACACAAAGACTAAAGCTGACCACTGAGATGAAGAGAGTTTGACTTCCTTTATTCTTCCAGATTTCAGATACTGTTGTATTTCCTCCACTAGTGAACGATCACCCAGTTCATTCAGACAGTGGAACAGATTGATGGATTTCTCTGGAGAGTCGATGGACTTGATCTTCTTCTTGATGTATTTAACTGTTTTCTCATTGCTGTCAGATGTTCGTGTCTGTTTCATTAGTGTTTGTAGGAGAATCTGATGAGACTCCACTGACAGACCCAGAAGAAACCGCAGGAAAAGGTCCAGATGTCCATTTTTACTCTGTAGAGCCTCTTCCACAGCTCTCTGATGCAGTGCAGATAATAAAACATGTGTAGACATCTGTTGAAACCAGTCCTTAACTTTAGATGGCAAACTCTGTTTGGTGATTGGGTGATTTGGGTCAAACACATTTGTGTTGTTGTTTGTGAAGGAGATATGCACATATAGAGCCGCTAGATGTTCTTGAACGCTCAGATGAACAAAGCAGAAGACTTTCCCCTGATACCAGCCAGACTCCTCTCTGAAGATCTGAGTGCACAATCCTGAGTACACTGATGCTTCTGTCACATCAATGCCACACTCTCTCACGTCTTCCTCATAGAAGATCACATTGCCTCTTTTCAATTGCTCATATGCCAGTTTCCCCAGTTTGAGGATCAGGTCTTCATCGGTCACCTTCTTCTCATAGTCCTTCTCATGTTTGATGTTGGTCTGAAGGATCAGGAAGTGTGTGTACATCTGAGTGAGAGTCTTGGGAATCTTTCCTCTCTCTGTTTCGCTCATCATCTTCTCCAGAACAGTGGCTGAGATCCAGCAGAACACTGGGATGTGGCACATGATGTAGAGGCTCCTTGAGGACTTCAGGTGTGTGATGATTGTATTGGCCAGACTCTGATCTCTGACTCTCTTCCTGAAGTATTCCTCCTTCTGTGGATCATTGAAGCCTCGTACCTCTGTCACTCGATGGACACACTCAGACGGGACGAGATCGGCTGCTGCTGGTCTGGAGGTGATCCAGATGAGAGACGAGGGAAGCAGATTCCCCACAATGAGGTTCGTCAGCAGAGCGTCCACTGAAGCTGATTCACTCTCATCACACCTCACATCGCTCTGAAAATCCAGAGACAGACGACACTCGTCCAGACCATCAAAGATGAACAACACTTTATATCTGTCACTGGATATTTCTTTAGTTTCAGGGAAAAAGACATGAAGAAGATCTGCAAGACTGAGTGTTTCGTCCTTCTTCAGATTGATCTCTCTGAAAGGAAGTGGAAATATGAGCTGGACGTCCTGATTGTCTTTCTCTTCAGCCCAGTCCAGGATGAACTTCTGCACAGAGACTGTTTTTCCAATGCCAGCGACACCCTTTGTCAGCACAGTTCTGATGGGTTTGTCTTGTCCAGGTAAAGGTCTAAAGATGTCATTGCATTTGATCGGTTTGTCCTCTGTTGCTGCTCTCCTGGATTGTGTCTCAATCTGTCTCACCTCATGTTCATTACTGATGTCTCCACTCTCAGTCTCTGTGATGTAGAGCTCTGTGTAGATCTCATTCAGGACTGTTGGGTTTCCCTGCATTCCTGTTCCCTCATACAGACTCTCAAACTTCTTCCTCAGATTTGATCTAAATGTGTTGAGGACTTCAGCATGATTATAGTGATGGCTGTAAAATCAATACGACAGAACATAAGTACAAGAGGTACATGTATAGAGCCATAAAAAGAGAGGGCTATTTTGTTTTTTATATAATATATTATATATAATGCAGAACGCCTAGATTTGTTTATAATGATTTTTGAAAAAATACAAAATCCTGTATTTTACCCGATGCCAGGATTAGTGCTTTCATTAAAGTCTTGTGGTTGATTCATAGACTCGACATATTTCCTTTTTTTTTTTACAGACAGGTTCTGTTACGTCTGATTCGGGTCGCAGGATTCACCTTAAATAGCAGAATAATCAGATACTTTGAAAGTGAATTATGCTACTAACTGAATAATTCTGTAAACAGCTTAGTTGCTGTTTTATATTCGAAATATACAAAAAGGATGATAAAAGTGGTGATAAAATGCTAATACTGTAAACACACATCGATATCCATTTTATATTAATGTGCTTAATGTTATTTAGCTTGGTAGCCATAAACCACAGATACAGTGAGGCGAATGAGATGGATTACTTGATGAAACGAATGTTTATAGTGATTATTATTAATAAATGCAGCTATTTATTTAATATATATATATATATATATATATATATATAATATGCAAGCAGTAACCTGACCAATACAATGTAAGAACATCAAACCTAGTTAAAAGTACCATCAATTCACCATGCAAATTTCCTGTGAAAAAACAAAATAAAACGCAATATTTTTAGTATATACTTAAATTAAAAATAACACCTGAGATTTGGCGGTGTGTCTCCACTCTTAAGTACATTCAAACTGTAACAAAACAGAAGATCTGTTAGATGGTTTAATCAACCTTTAAAATAGAGTGTTACTAACTTAGTTATTAAAAAATAAGTTAACAAGTTTTATTTATTTTTTTACAGTGCATTACCAAATTTGACTGTAGAAAAGCTGTAACCTGAACAATACAATGTAAGAACATCAAACCATGTTAAAAGTACCATCAATTCACCGTACAAATTTCCTGAGGAGAAAAAAATGTCAACAGTGCAATATTTTATATATACTGAAATTAAAAGTAACACCTGAGATTTGGCGGTGTGTCTCCACCCTTTAATTCGGGTGGAGGATCCATAGACCAGTCACTCTTTATGGACACACAGCTGGGCTCTGGAGAATCTGATCTCTTCTGCTGGACTGAACTGTAATACAGCAAATAATAGGCCTTGGTGATGTCAGATGAAAAGCTTTTTTTTCCAGAGCCAAAGCAACCTTTTCATTTTTGAAGATGTCCACTGTAGTCTTTCACAATAAAATCAGGAAGAGTGTAATAATAATGTAAAAATGGTTGATATTATGTTGTCTTTATTGAGTCAACCTGCATCCTGGAGAACAATCTCCATCTTCAAAATCTCTGGATTTTTGTACATGACTCATTCTGTCCTTGTGGTTCTGCACTTGTGCATCTGAGTAGTCTGATCTCCTCCACTGATTCTGAATGGAAAGGACAAAAGCACTAATTAGTAGTTTCTACCATTTCCTGTTATGCCTCATTTTAAAGGAGCATTTCACCCATTTCAACATTAATCTTTATTGAAAGTGGATCATATATGTAGTCGAAATGTAAAAGAATTTTTGAATTTGGTGCCCTCTTGACAGAGAAAAGACCGAGGGGCGCATTTGTATGTAAGACAACAACTCCCACAATGCACCGCATTGCACAGCTCCGCAAGCCACACCCACTAATTCGGAACGGCGCTCACATCAGAGAATTCACTCTTCCGTCTAAGGCAGTAATTCTCAAAGTGCTAGTGGTCCGCGAAAAGATGACCTAAACTAGGCAAGTGTTTACAAAATCGTCACTTTTTCGCACGTACCAGTGTGATCAGTCTTCTTGGCTGATCCCTGGAGCGTACGATCACACCGGTGTGATTAGAATGTTCAGTGCTTCACGTCAGCAACTGCTAAATTCAAACTTGCTCTCGCGCGCTGGCTGGCGCTAAGCCAGAGACGGACGCACTCAGAGCTGTCATATAACACAACTATTGAGTGTTTTCAATGTTTATTTTAGGTTTCAGACATTTAAATACACATAAGTACTAGCAAAACAATGATTTTGAGTTTGTAAAATACACACTGATGTCTATGGAAGCGGCAATAATCCTTTCAGTTATAATAAGACAACAACACGTTTTATTCATATCAGATACACATTGTGTAAGTAGCTTTACATTTGACCCTATTCTTCTCCCAGTTCACCAGCCAATTACTATCATGTATTTCGTGAGAAGTGGAGGAATTGACGTTGTAAATCCAACAGATCTGTTTCTCTGAACTGAAAAAGATCTAAAAGCTCAACTAACGCGATCGTTATAAAGATGTTTAAACCACGTCAAACCCATCCACTTGCACATATTTGACAATCGGAATATCAGTGTTTCATGTTATAGCTAATACATTTATGAATATTTTTAACAAAAAAGGAAAAATGACACAAAAGCAGATCATCCTTCATTCAGCGACGTGTTTTGGTTGTGCTGTGTCACGTGACAAGCAAAGACGCGTCACCATGGAAACATTAAAGTGGCAAGTTCTAAATAACGGTCGCCTTGAAAAACTCACGCTGGGGGGTCAGTTAGAATATTTTAAACTTACGTGTGAAAGGGTTAATAAACTTAATTACCAAGCTTTAGCTTTCAGTAAATAAAAAAATTATTCATAGGCAAAATCAACCTATATCAGTTGACCCTATGTTTACTTTCTTCACTGACAGAAAAATGAAAAGCCTATATCAGTCAAAGCTCAGTTAGGAGTTAAATTTAAACTTAAATTTAGCTTATCCTTACAACCTTTTTTTGTTTGTTTGTTTTTTTGTGTGTGTGTGTGTGTGTGGGGGGGGGGGGGGCGTGTTAGAGTGGGATTTTGTTAGGTGGTCCTCAGAAAAAAAATGGAAGAAAGTGGTCCTTGGGCTGAAAAAGTTTGAGAAACACTGGTCTAATAAGGCTAACGTTAGCTGTCACCAGAGTTTGAAATTCATTTCACACAAAATGTCTAGTTAGTTGGCTGTGGCGAGCAGGACGATCGAGGGTGAGGGACGTAAGAGGAGGAGCAAAAGTGTAAAATGTTATTATTCAAATTAGAAAGCCGGGGAATGATCCTACTATGGCTTCTAATTATAGGCCAATTGCTTTGTCATCTCACCTAGGTAAGGTAATGGAGAGAATGATTGTGGAGAGAATGACCTTATATGTTGAGTCTAGGATTTGATAACGCCTTTCCAAAGTGGCTTCAGGGAAGGAAGGTCAATTATGGACTTAGTTATTAAATTGGAGAGTGATATAAGGTTCTTTAAGCTTCTTTAATTCAGACTTTGGTCTGCTGCAAAGTCTGAATTAAAGAAGCTTGATGTTATTCAGGGTTTGGCCCTCAGGATATGTTCAGGAGCAATGCGAACCTCCCCTATATCAGCGCTTCAGGTTGAAGTAGGTGAAATGCCATTTGAGTTGAGGCGACTACAAATGTCATTGTCATATTATGTTAATTTAAAGGGGCATATGGAAGACCATTCAACTAAAAGTGTCCTCATTTCAACATGGGAGCAGGCAAAAAGTAAGAGAGTCGTTTAGTGCAAGTATACATGAAAAGGTAAAAGAAGCGGCTGTAGAAGAGTTTGAATTTGTAGTCTATCCCCCACACCCACCGTGGATGATAATGCTTCCCGACGTTGATATAACGTTGCATGAAAAGATTAAAAATTATAAGGGGGATAGTGGTCAAATGGCTATGAGGTATGTGGATAACTGTGCAAATCTTTACTGATGGGTCAAAACAGCCAGAAACAGGAAAAGTAGCAATTGCATATGTGATACCAGAGTTTGCTATTAATTTTTCTGCAAGAGTTTCGGATCATTTGTCAGTGTACTCAGCAGAGCGGATAGCAATTGTGATGGCGTTGCAGTGGGTAGAACAAATTAAACCACTGAGCAAATTGACTTTGCTTCATTGTATTCAATGGGGGGGGATGCATGTAAAGTTTCTTTGGGTTACGACCCATGTATGGTTGGTAATGAGTTGGCAGACAAGTTTGCTATACAGGCTTTGAAAGCGACAAATGGGTCTATTCTGTGTAAAATATCAAAGTCAGAAGCTAAGTCAATGATTAAATTTTTTTTTAAAAAGTTGTGGCAAGATAAATGGGATAGGGGAGATAAAGGGAGGGGTTTTTACATTATAAATCCTGAGATTGGTCAGGGTCGTCTGGTTATAAAATGTCGAAGAGAAGAACAAATTTTTACAAGAATGAGAATAGGGCACACTGGACTAAACAAAACATTACAGCTAGTAGGAAAACATAAGTCAGGAAATTGTGAGATAATGTGCCAGAAACAGTGGAACATGTCTTTATGATGTGTAAGAAATTTAATAGAGAAATGGTTTTAATTAAAAGGAAAATAGAGGGTGGTGGGGAATGGTTTATCTTTAGAGATATTTTGTCTAAGGATTCCGATCATTTTATCAGAGTAATAAAATATATGTTTGACTTTTTAAAGAACACTGGGATCATTGACAGTTTATTTATTTTTATTTTTTTATGTAAGCCATAGTGATCATCAAGCACAATTTATCTGGAGGGTGGTAGTGCGCTAAGTTAGTCCGCATCCGCCGTTAGGCAGCCAAAGAAGAAGAACAAGAACAACTGTTTGTTTGGAAAGACTGCCACATTGGAAAGCAATGATGTGTTGCTGATATAGCTATAATTAGCTACTGTGCTACAATGATTATGGTCAATTTTATTTAGGCTCAGTAAGTAAAATATTCATTTAATTTTTAACTTAAATAATTTTATTAATTTACACTTGGGGAGCAACTAAAGACGCAGAAAATAAAAGAGTATACTGATGAAAAATTAGAGTGGTTTAGTAGTTATTAAAAATTCAATGTTTCACGGTAGCCTGCATTAGGCTACTCGCTGAGGTAGGTGGTTGCAATGGTATCATTTAGAAACTAATAATACAGAAAAAACGGTTGTAGTGCTTGTTAATGTAGCAACTAACGTTATTTTAAGTAACTTGAGGTGTGAAACTTCAGTATAGGTCTACTGTGAGCGTTTTAAAGTAAACTTAGCAGCTTGAAATAAAGGGAAAAGGCAGTGTGAACATCATGTAACCCTTACAAAAATAATCTTACAACAAATGTAGAAATAAACAACTGAACCCAGTTCGTAGTTTAACTTTCAATAATGTGCCACCAATTTGCGTAAAATTAAAAATAGTATATAATAGGCTAGCCCACACTACACAAACATGTTTGCTAATAAACAGAGTTAAACTCAAAAACCCAAAGCTAAAATTGACAACGATTAAGATTACGTGCAGTATGATTTGATATGGTCATAGCCCGTCTAACGGACATTCTCTGAGGTGTCACTATACGCCTCATATCATCGACCAAGACGAACCGCTTTTGTACGGTGACCGCAGTTTACCACTTAGGTTATAGTTCCAAAATACGTACTAAACTAAAAGCAATCTTCAAGAACGCTTTTGTGACTATAATGATGAGATTTGGTACTTACTTTTCTCGAAAATGTGACGCAGATCTATTTTTAGCAGGCTAAAACAAAATGGCACACATGTGACATGAGTCCAAGTCAGGTCCAAGTCTGTCTATGGTCCCAGTTGGGTTATTAATAACTTTCGATTTTAACTTTGGCCAAGTCATAACAACAGTGGAATAAACCAGTTTCAGAGGGGTGCTTTCACCAATAAATCGTCAGTGTTTTGCCACAGGGAAATAAATAAAAAAAAATATCTAGAAAGTTGTTTTGTAAATCAAAATAGATTTTTTTAAAGAGGCTTGTCAAGTAAATGTTTGAAATTATTCACATTACAAAACTTACGTAGCTCAGCTCCACCACAGTCCCAATTCAAATTTGGCTAAACTGGTGCAATTATTAAAATATTCCTTACTATAATCTTTCCTTACATTGGATTTGAATATTTGTGTATATTTGTAATGACTTGTTTTGATGTTGGATGAACTGTTCAACTGTGTTCAATAATGACTCGTTATAGCCAGAAGAGGGAGATGTTGCATTATCTTCAACTAAACTACAGACTCAAGTGAGAAACGTTCATAACATTTAAAATTAATTCTTGATTAACAATACAGTCTGTGTTGAATGATATTTTTTACTTGTAAAGATCTACAAACATGCATTAATGCTATTTGCATGCATTATACTGTATGTTACTGGCAGAAACAGAGTTCTTGGAGGATTTATTAGGATATACTTCAAGTTCATTAAGGCCAAGAAGTTCAAGTTCACTGTATACTATGAGCGTGTACTATTTCAATACTACGAGTAAATCGGCTCACTTTGTAGTGCATATAAATATATTTTAACCCCCGGTTTTACAGACAAGGCTTAGGTCTAGTCCCAGACCAAAATGCATGTTTAAACTGTTTTCATGGAAAGTAACTTGCACTTATATCTTTAAATATGTCAGTGCATTGTTTTGTCTCCAGATGCACACCACACCAGTAATGTTTTTTTTTTTTTTTTTTTGCTAAGTCATGTTTATAAAAGCTATCAATCAAACAAACAAAAACAAAAAAGACAAAAATAGTCTTTGAGAATCTGTTATGATAAAATCAACAACCTGAAAAAAATTGGCATATATTTGCAAAAATCACTTGAATTGGCTTTATGCCCAGCTGCACTACTTCCTGAACTTCAGCCAGCTCCTTGTTTCCTGTCTGCCATTATTGGCCAAATTGATTAATTCAGGTGTCCTTGACCTCAGTAGTCATGGCAACAATAATCAGACACACCTGAATTAATCAATTTGTCCAATAATGGCAGACAGGAAACAAAAAGCTGGCTGAAGTTCAGGAAGTAGTGCAGCTGGGCATAAAGCCAATTGATTAATTCAGGTGTGTCTGATTATTGTTGCCATGACTACTGAGGTCAAGCACACCTGAATTAATCAATTTGACCAATATTGGCAGACAGGAAATAAGGAGCTGGCTGAAGTTCAGGAAGTGCAGCTGGGCATAAAGCCCATTCCCAAGCCTTTCTATAGAGAGCTGTAAATCCACTAGTGTTAAAAATGTGCTATTGCGTGCTAATGCGTGCTAAATGCTCAGTGTGTCCACCAGATGGCATCTATCTTTTTTCAAAAATTGCTTTCATGAGGCCTAGGCTTCACTCTAAAATGACATACAGCTTTAATAAAACATATTTGAAAAAATGGGTCATAATTATTGAATAAATATTAATTATAAATCATACAATTATCTAAAAACACGAAAAAAGAACTTTTTTTTTTTATAAAAAAAAAACCCCAAATAAATCAGAATAAAATCAAATGTTTATAATTTTATTATTTCAGGTAAATGTATCTTCACAATAACATAATCAATTCAAAAATAATCTTTGAGAGCAGGATGCCATTTGCTCTTGGCGATGTACCAGTCGCATTGAGACATTCTAAATGATACCAAACAAGTATAGTGTTGGATGATAATTGTTCACATTAAACCATATAGATTCTTGGGTGAATTTTGGTGATCTCAGTATGAGAGAGAAGGAATGGTCAAGGGAAAGATTGTAGATGATGTAGATTAGGATGATGCTTAGGTGAGACCTGTGTCTTGAATGGTGACACTAATTGTACAAGAGAGTTCAAATGTTAATTTCCAGAAAGGTCCTTTGTCTTCTCAGGGAGTGGTCGTTTCTCAACCAGCCTGCCCGGCATTTTCTAATGTCTTAAGTCTTACACTGACTACACATAACCAGGAGAACAGAAGTCTAAAAATGGCACCCACCTACAAGTTTACTTTAAAGAAAATCTTAAATTCTGGACAAAGGTGTACATCTTTTACTAAATTCACAATTGAACAAATGATTAGCACTTGTCAGCCACAGAACACCATAAAGTTCTCTGGACATGGGGAAAGACAAAAACAAAAGAGAACAAACACAACACAAGTCACTTAGGTCAATGAAATACATCTCAGGACGTAACACTACATAACATTATTTTACACAGTATGGACAGATAATTGAACTTTATACCTGAAAAGACGGAGGAGATTAATTTGTGATTAATCTTCTTCCTGTTTGGCTGTTTTCATTAATCAATTCCCCAGTGCTCGACAAACAAAAGTATTGATTGCACACCTTAATGTGCCAGTAAAATTGATATCAC